>NC_068982.1:118246004-118250969 GCF_001194135.2 Octopus bimaculoides
ATTATTATTATTATTATTATTATTATTATTATTATTATTATTATTGGTATTTTTATTGTTCAGGTCACTGCTTGGAATCGAACTCGGAATCTTGGGGTTAGTAGCCCGCGCTCTAAACCACTATGCCATATGCCCATTCCCCAGAACACCTGAAGAAGGCTGGAGTGTATCCCATCTGAAACGTTGCGTTAACAACAAACAAGATGAGGACAAATATCCATCGAATGTAAATAATATGTGTGTAATCTGTTGGCATGCAGAGAAGTACATCATATGATGTCCAGAATTTGAAGTACTTGACTATATAGGCCACAACTTTAGGATTTGAATGAAGCATGATGTTTGCGTTACCAGTAGTAACATACCTGCCTTCAGTTGTGAAAGCATGGAAACTGCTCGATGGGCCCGGTTACCAGTGGGAAAATGTGAGAATATTAACAATTCCACCTCTGAGGAGGCGAATAATAGTAGATTCCAAGCATATTATAAGGTGTATGCCATAAATTCCTTAGCAGCCCCAATTGTTCTTTATATCTTCAATGTGCTTAACTGGAATACCAGTGAAATAATTAAAATTGATAGAAAAATCCGCAAGCTACTGACTTGTAATAAGATGCACCATCCAAAGGCAGACGTGGATCGTCTTTACCTTCCCAGAGCTCAGGGAGGTCGCGGCTTGATCCAGCTTGAACTTATGTACAAAGTCACCACAATTGGACTGGCCAAATACCTTGAAACAACCAACGAATGGATGCTGAAACGTGTTGAAAAACATGAAAGACCTAAAAAAACTTCACTCTATTCTAAAAGAAAGCAAAAACTTCGCTACTGATCTCGTAGATACCCACCGTCTTGATCAGGCTGAAGGAAATGCGCCAACTGCTGCTGCGAAGAAAATATGTAGCCCGTAGCAAACACGCTGATGTCGACCAGAAACACAGGTATCAGTGGTTGCGAAGCTCAGGGATAAAAGCAGAGTGAAGGTTTCATATTAGCTGCTCAAGACCAAAGCTTATTAACGCGGAACTACCAAGCCAATGTGATAGAAAATGGAGCTGACCCAAAATGCCAATTCTGTAACGATGCGATTGAAACTATAGACCACCTAATCCCAGGGTGTAGAGTCTTATCACCTGTAGAATATAAAGCAAGACATGACAGATTCGGCCGGTATTTATACTGGACAATATGTCGGCATTATAAAATCAAAAGTGCTGAGAAATGGTATAAACATCATCCTGAAGCTGTGACTGAGGGAGAAAATGCATCGATTCTATGGGACTTCCCCGTACATAACGACAAATCTTCAAAAGCTAATAAACCAGATATTATTATAAAAGATCAGACAAAGAAGAAGCGTTTATTAATTCACATGAGTATTCCTTGCGGTCATAATATAGCGGCGAAAGAATTTGACAAGATCAGTAAATATAAAGACTTGCTAATAGAAATTGAAAAAAATGTGGCACCTCAAGGCGACTACCGTAGTAGTGACTACCTCAGGCGACTACCGTACATATTTTACCTGTGAATTTGCGTGTGTAAACTAGGAAAGCATATAATGAGCTTCTCTGCCCTAGGTGTACGGAAAACCCTCGGCAAAAAATGGAAGAAAATTTGAAGAAACAAGAAGAAAAATCAATAATAATAATATTAAAAGAATAAGAAGAACACGATGATGATGATGATGATGATGATGATGATGATGATGTACATAGAATTAGATTAAGATCATCCCAATAGCAGATGTAAAGTATTAGGAATTGACTTTAATGTGTATTTAGTTCAATCCTCACAAAGTCTATCCCACCATCTCGAAAAGAAATTTACCAAAACATGTATGATAGAGCTCTGATAATTTCCCCTCTGCAGCGCAACTCCTAAAGGAAAATTAGTTTCCAATTTCCGTCTAAAAGATTTTGTGAAATCGTGGCATTTAGTATTAAAAAAAAGCAAAAAGGTAAAAATACCTAGATTAAGCCATTAAATCTTTTGTTTTAAACAATGCAGAATGCTTCAAATTTGGTGTACCACATATATTAGATTTTTATCAATCCTGCAATTAACTGCTATTTTGCTATCAACGGAGCAAGCTAAATAACTATTTAGCCTGCAGTGATATGAATGTTGAAAGGCATCTGCGAATACCGCTACTTATTTTGTACAGCCCACTAATTACAAATGAATTCCATGATAAATGTTGTTTATACAATGGCACTTCATCTACTTCGAATTAGGAGTTCGGAAATATATCAATAAATGTCCAGTCATTTTAGGTGCCATCTTTACTATAGATAATATAATGCATATTCTTCATATCTTATCGAATATTTCCTTTTTTGCACATCGACTCTACAGATTTATATTCATCATCTCTCAGTTGTGTGTGTGTACAAGGTCAGTGAATCAGAAAATGTCGATGATAGAACAATGAAGGACAATACACTTCGACTTAACAACCATTTGATTGGTCATTTCTATTATCGATTATCTGATAAATGTCTTGTCCGGCTTCTAAATCAATACTGCATTGAATTAAGAAGACTTTGAACGGAAATACTTGAAAAAGAATACTTAAGAAACGCAAGGTTGATACTTTAACATAGTCAATAGTAGGGAGGAGAAACAGACATGCAAGCACACAAAACTTGATCTGAAATATATCTAGCGTAGCTATAATATTGACTCCAAAGTTTGGCACAAGGCCATCAGTTTGAGAGAAGGAACTGAGTTGATTACTTCGTCCCTAGTGCTCTACTGCTACTTATTTTATCGGCCCAGAACGGATGAAAGGCAAAGACGACCTCGGCTGAATCTGAATTGAGAATGCAAGAACGGACTAAATATCATGAAGGATTTTGCACGTTTCTGCCAGCTCCCTGCCATGTAGTGTAGCTATAATATTGACGTCAAGCAATGTGAAATATGTATCCCAAAATGAAGTGGAAATACATTAGGCATAATGGGGTATATCAAAATAATGATATCATATTCAACTCTTCGGTGTCATAAGATGGTAACATCTGCCTATGAGAAAGAGATTGTAAGTTGTTAATATTTACAAAGAAATTAGAAGTGGCGCTTAAATCTACTATTGAAGGTAGGACAAAAGTGTAGCCTGTAAATTAATTATGGAAAAGGTATATTGAGAAAATAGAAGGCAAGACACTGTTGCACAATGCTGCAAATTTGAAACCAAGTTCATTATTGAAGGATTCGAATCTAATAAAAGATTTGGGATATATCAAGTGCCAATCGACTTCGTGGCACGTCATAAGCAACCATCTAACGAAAGTTTGAGCTATTGTTTGTCACTCAACGAAATTCAATGTAATTCCACGATTCCGTTACTAGACGTCGATGCTTTACTAGCAGACACTTCACGTTAGCGCAGGTGTTGTCGCCAATGTTCAAAGTGCTTTGCGGATATCGGCTAGAGTTCAAAAATATAATTGTCTGAATTGTGTCCACCTTCAAATTCCGAGTATCTTTATTATGCTAACAAAAATTTCATACTGGGTATTTGTGAATGAAAGATAAATCTTTTTTGGTTGACGTCTATAAACCATTTCATGTTTGTATGGTTCCGAGGATCATTTTGGAGCGATGTTCTTTTTTTTAATGTACAGAAGCTATGTTCGTGATAGGAATATGCTCAAAACGCTCTATGTTCAAACACATGGTTTTTCTAGTTATGGTATTTGTTAACAAATAATTCATGTATACTTGATACTAAATGATCTCATGCCGAAAGGGTAGCATATTTACACAAAGCATGACTTCACTAAAATACAAAGAACAACCAACAATAAAC
Organism: Octopus bimaculoides; assembly: GCF_001194135.2. Taxonomy (NCBI): domain Eukaryota; kingdom Metazoa; phylum Mollusca; class Cephalopoda; order Octopoda; family Octopodidae; genus Octopus; species Octopus bimaculoides. The sequence goes on from NC_068982.1 coordinate 118,249,819, forward strand.
AATTAATATGTAATAAATGAAAATATGCGTGTTAAAAATACGTCCAGAAAAGAAAAAGAAAATGTACTACTTGTTAGCTTTTATTTGTTTTCCTCATTGGACAGCGGTAATGTTTGGGCAGCGATTTGAACGATTTCAATAGAAACAATCGACTTACTATTTTTTTAAAGCCAGACATTTATTCTGTCGGACACAAGATCCAATCAAACAACATCACAAACTATATCACCGCACAAAACAGACACTACAAAAATAGGAAATCAATTAAATGTGAAAATGATATCAGAGTAACGAATTCTAAACCTGGGGAGTTTGATTATTATAATAATATAAAGTTTGCAATTGCTACAGAATTAGACTGATAATATAACTTCCCATCGAGTAATAAAGACACGCCAAAATATAGAAATAAGAAAATAGAATACTTAAAAAGAAATATTAAAAGTGATGTTTAATACATCTATTATAGAGTTAATATATGTAAACACCAGTAAACCATCATGAAACAAATCATACATGGAGCAGCTGCATTGCACAGAAAGAAAAATTAAAACACCCTCAACATTTTGTAAATAGGATCATCTAAACCTAAGCAGGCCATATTGATATCAACTTGTAACTGAAACTGGAAACTACTAAAAAGCGAAAAAGACGAAAAAAGAAGAATACTCTTCTTAAGAAAAGTCAAGAAGTGAACCAAAACTAAGCCGTATAACCAGAAGAGACAATTTTAAAGAAATGCGTACAAGTAATCAAATATAATTGATAATCGGAATCCTTTCCAGTTACAAGACTGTATTCACAGAAAGTAGCAGCAAAAGAAACACTGCCCTAAAAACAACCGTGTTTTCAGAAAACCTAAATTTAGATGCAACAGAAAACCATGAAGCACCAGCAGTACAATAATCAGAATGATGACACACTCACACACAGTCATACACACACACGCGTGCGTATGCATGTGTGTTTATAAACGCACATGTGTATATATATATATATATATAGGCGCAGGAGTGGCTGTGTGGTAAGTAGCTTGCTTACCAGCCACATGGTTCCGGGTTCAGTCCCACTGCGTGACACCTTGGGCAAGTGTCTTCTACTATAGCCTCGGGCCGACCAAATCCTTGTGAGTGGATTTGGTAGACGGAAAG
>NC_068982.1:118251197-118252851 GCF_001194135.2 Octopus bimaculoides
TAAAAAACAGTCTGAGTATTAAAATGCATATATACATTCTTTGATGATAAAATATATTTAAAGTATAAAGCTTTGTATGAACTTTGTAGTGTTACATACTGATTGTCATATTAAGGTGAAATTGTTAAAAACAGTGTTAAAAACAGTGTATGAAAATACACATATGGAAAAATACATATACATATACATATTCTCATACATATTCTTTGACAATCGAATAAAATTGAGAAGGAACTGACCTGGCCTTTTTCTCTTGTGTATATTGAAGGAATGTATATATATTATATATATATATACAGAGTGAGATAGATAGATAGAGAGATACATACATACATACATACACACATATAAAGGGGCAAGAGTTCTAAACAACAACACTTTGAACCCTTGTATATGAATCTTAGAAATAACAGCCCAATAAGTGTTAGTTAAATACATGCCTATCTATCAACTAGCTGGATAACACCTAAATGTGACCGTCAAAACTTAGTTTGAAGAATTATGTGTAAATATATTGATCTATGTATTGGTAGAACTACAAACATCACCTCAAGAAAAGATCAAAGAAAATCTAATCTTAGATTATCTATCAAGTCTCAATACTTACCAACCTATAATCTGTTATGCCGGCATACACCAAACCGTAAAAGCGATATTATTGGAAATATTTCTGCACAAAAAGCATATTTCTAGTATTATAAAACTGATGTTTCAAAGGCATATACAAATATACAAACTAGTTATTTATACATAAGTATGGTAGAAAGAGGGGCGATATGCTGATATTGGAATGAATGCGTCACGTGAAGCCTTCTCGCAATATACTATACTGGAAGCATAAGCAATGAATAATACACCGTTCGTATTGATCAGAAACACGAAACAGTCCGTGATTAAATTGCATTGTGATGTACATAAACAACTCACACCCTGGACTGCGATAACGTAACTAATCCTTAATCATTTTCCTTATCTTGTATACACGTGTCATGTTTGACAATAGATGACCTTTTACATATTGGCATTCCGTCGTATGTTGGGGATGACAGTTGCATGCTCAAATTCATACGATCAAGTGTTTCAGTAAAGAAATTAATTTGGCGATCGGTCGAAGGAAATACAACAAAGACATGGTAAAGAAGGCAAAAGTAATAAAAGTGGTATACGCTATTATCAAATACGACATTGCTGTAACTTAACTAGAAGGTGTACAATATGGACAAGGAAAACCGTTGCAGAATAATATCACAGGCGCGATCGATGCATTTCTTAAAACTGCACGAATGTTAGAAAATATATCTGAATGATAAAAAGCTCATAAATACGGTACAGGGACTCCTGAAATTCTTTAATTTTGATATATTATTTGACGCAAGAATACAATTACTCAATAAAATCAGAAAATATCCATATATATAAACAGAGCTATGTATATGTGTGTATAAATGCATACATGCGCGTAAAATCTCTCTTTCTGTATACCTATAATACATGTATATGGAGAGAGAAAAAAGATAATACATATATGAATATAAATGTGTATTTATATACTAATATAGGTATTACACACATATTTGTACACACACCCTTTCTCATATGCACACACTATAACACGTATATTTATATATATATATATATATGTATATATATATAT
>NC_068982.1:118255302-118258298 GCF_001194135.2 Octopus bimaculoides
GTATATATATATATATATATATATATATATATATATATCAACAAGCGTGAGTGGGAGAAAATGTTCTTGTTTTGGTTGGGGTGATGGTGTGCTTATGATGGTTATGTATAGGATTAGATAGAATATTAAATATAATAGTAAGGGCTATGTTAGTGACTAAGTGACAGACAATAAATGAATATATGAACAGTCATTCTTGTTCTCAGGTGTTAGTAAGTTCAATGGTCATAGTGACAATGTGGGTAGGAGTGCGTGTGTGGGGTTAGTGGTAACGTTTACGATAGTGTATAGATCTGTTGCTATTGCTTGTGTGATGAGCACGAAGTGACAGATGTCACGGGTGGTTGAGGACGCAAGCAGGGACGAAAGACGGGGTGGGGGAGATTGTAGACGAAGAAATATAAGTATCCAGCAGAATCGTAGTCATGTAAACATATATTTACGCACATTCAAACACACGCAAACACAATTCTATGCGTATGAACACACACACTATTATCAGGTTGAGTAAAAAGTAAGCAAAGTTTTGAACCATGAAGAAATTGTACTGGGTTTTGCAGAGTTTTGCATCTTTTGTAAACACATTTTTTGAAATTGTCTGATAGTACAGACATAGGCTTGTCCAAAGGTATTAATAAATTAACATTGATACTTTTTCCACCGTTGTTACAATCATCTGAATCGGAACTGTGAAAGCTCGATATTCGGGCAATATTGCTATTCAACTTCAAAAAGGACGTAAAGCAGCTGAAGCCGCTTGCGATATCAACGAAACGTTTGGTGAGGAAATGATGAGTGGGTAGTCATCCCGAAAATGGTTTAAACGATTTCGCTGTGGATACTTGAGCCTAGAAGATCGTAGGCGTAGTGGACGCCCATCTGTCATCGATGACGGTCAATTAAAGTCCATCATTGAGAAAGATCCACGTAAAATCACTCACGAACTGATAAAAGAACTTCAAGTTAGCCAACTGCCTGCAACAAATTGCATGATATTCGAAAATCAAAAAAGCTCGACAGATAGGTATCACACGATTTGAATGAAAATCAGAAAAGACGCTGATATGAAATTTGCTCATCGCTTCAAATTTGCCATTTGTCGACCGTATTATAACTTGCGATGAAAAGTGGATTCTGTACAATAAGAAAAAACGGTTTTCCCATTGGTTGGACCAAAATGAAGCACCGAAACCTTCCCTAAATCCGAGCTCTGCCAAAAGAATGTTATGGTGATCGTTTGGTGGTGTGCTGCTGGACTCATCCATTATAACGTCTTAGAAGCCGGAAAAACCATTACTGCAGGAAACACATTGCCATGAAATTGCCAAAATGAACGTAAATCTGTTACTCCACCGTCCAAGACAAGTCAACAGAAGAGGGAAATCATTCTTCATGGCAATGCTAGACTACAAGTTTCACTAATAACGTTCCAGAAGTTGAGGGAACTTGGTCACGAATTTCATCCCCACCCAAATTATTCCTCAGACCTTTCCTCTGCCGGCTATCACTTTTTCAAGCACCTTGATGGTTTCCTGCGAGAGAAGAAGTTAAAAAATCAAACCGATGCTGAAAGTGCGTTCAAAGAGTTCATCAACTCCAGAACTCCAGATTTTTATGTTACCGGAATAAACACACATGTGATTCGTTGGCAACAATGCGTTGATTGTAATGGTACTTACTTTGATGAATACAATTTCCGCATTATTGAAATATATTGTGTTGAATTCCACGTTTCAAAACGTTGCTTACTTTGTACTCGGCCTGATATATCCATACAAACGCTCACAATTATATACATAAAAATGTATTCATATTATTACATGAGTACAAACATGTATATGTAGGGAAAACATCTACACTTGTAGTGGAGATGGGGTTGACAGAGCAAAAAAGGCTTCATAAAAGAAAAAAAAATCTGTTGTAATGTAAAAAAGGAGAAATATACATTCTTTCATATGACCATTTTCCCTCCATGGAAAAGTGAATCTGATTTCCATATTTTCCTACGTTTGATCTTTTCCGCGCTGGATAATAGGGTCACTACCAATTACTATAGTCGATGCCATTAAAAAAAACTGTAAACAAAATTACCCACATAGCTATCGATAAGTACTAAAACTAGTAGAATTCAGCTATTAGTAGACATTACTTTTGTACATCTCAGGAATTGACTTGTTTGTCAGCGCTTTAAGTTTCGTTTTCAGTCGTGTTTGTTTGCTTGATTGTTTGTCCGTGGACAAGATATCTCAAGAAACGTACGATGGATTCGGATGAAACTTTCAGAGATGTTTGCCTTCGTGACTCGCATGAACTTATTAGATATAGGGAGTGGTCTGGCACCGACAAGGATTATGGAGTATGTTTCCAGTTTTTTAACTTAATTTTTGAAAGCGGATGGAGTAATGTTTAGTATTCACGTTTGTGAGAGTAGTCGAGTTTATTTCAGGTTTTCTCATTTAAAAAATCTCCAGCTAATAGTTGTGAAGACGTCCGTGTTGCTTTGACGGAGGTTTGCACTCTCTCAGCCCTCTTGAATCGTTAATAAATTGATAATCATTTGCATTTATAAGTTATGAGCAAAATATGGTCAGGGAAAAATGTTAAACATAAAAAAATTAGAAGTTGACATATCTGTTCATTCCAATAGACTAAATATATGAAATTGTGTTTATTTTCCATATATACATGTGCGTGAGTGTTATATATATATATATATATATATATATATATATATATATATATATATATATATATACATATATCTATATATATATAAATGAGAATGTGTGTGTGTCTGTATGTCTGTCTGTCTGTCTGTCTGTTTGTCTGTCTGTGTGAATCCCTAAAACTCGAGAACTACGCAACCAATTTCATTCAAACTTTACAGATGCCTTACTTAGGGTTCCAGTTGTGTTTTAGTAAAAAAAAAATTATTAACTTCTTGCAGAGTTCGAGCACACGGCAACATAATATCTCCTCCACTATTTAAGTATTGC
>NC_068982.1:118260409-118263184 GCF_001194135.2 Octopus bimaculoides
TATATGTTTGTATGTATGTATGTATGTACGTTTGTTAAAGTTTTAATTTCCTTCAGATTTAACTGCATGTATTCTGCAAGACCAAGTAATAACTAAAAGATCCAGTCTTGTTTCCAAGAATTTGATTCCTTTTATGCACTTCTAATATTTGTTACTTGTGTGCATAATGCATATCAATGGGTTTTAATTTATTTATTTATGTGCATTTCTTCGATTTTATATTCTTATGTTTTCTTTTCATTTTACAAACATTACACTATTTCACTTACGTTGTCATCATGAGAAGGTGATACGTTTGGAGATGACAGATTCGTTGGATGAGGGAGAATAAAAATAGAAACTAAGAGAAGAAAACGTTCCATATAAGGCGTTATGTATTTAAACTATAGATACCGGATAGAACCATACGATTGTGGGAATATCCTAATCTCCATACACAGCATCTTCAGCAAGAGAACAACGCCCTTTGTTTACAGACAAAACGGTGTTCAACGTATCTTCTAAGTACTAAAACGAGGAGCTGCAAGACAGTTATCTTTTAAAGTAAATAACATATTCACTGGAGAAAACACTGTCTCTAAATCACTGTCGTAAAGAATTTTGGAGAAACTTCAGGTACATTCAGACTTTCATTTGGAACCAAAATAGAATAGCTGTAACTGTAAGAGATGTCCAGTATTATACATAATCGCAATACAAGTATTCTACAGCAAGATCCACACCAAGAGGAGGCATGGAAACACAACAGAATATAGGCCTTCACGATAATAGTAATATTACTCGTATGAGATATAATGTTCCATGGTAACGTGTAGTTGGGCAACACTTCAGCGTATAAGCGTGGGCTAAGGAAAAGGGATTTAAAGCCTTATTAAAAAAAAAAATTCATTGTCATTAGAATTTGGACAAAAAACGGAGGATATATCAATCATCTTCGCAAATCAAAGGATGCAGTACGCGCAAATATTAACACAAGACTTAGCAGTTATTTTGCATACACTGCTTACTGAAATATTACACCTGTTTCTGAAACTCACAAAAGAAGTATTGTCTGCATACGTCTCAAATTATCACCAATATACAAGACTTCTTGCTGATGAATTTCGGAGGAAAGAACAGATAAGATAAATTGATTAAATAGAAATATCAAGAATCGACACGAATCTTCTTGGCACTTCCATCATTAGCACTGACGCTGAAGCCTTTCAAAAACAATATTTTTCAGAAAGAATATGGCCAATCTACTAACTAACGATGTAAGTCCAAATCACAAAGCACTCAAAATCATTATACGTCCTTACCGCGACTTAATTTTAGTAGAACAGACTCTCAGTATCAAGGATAATGAACTAGTAAAAACGTTAGATGAGAGTATAAGAAAGGTTTATTTACAAAATCCTATAGTAGACTCTCAGCATTTCTAACACATGCAATTTCAGCACTCGACGTTTTTTGGGACTAAAAATTACAAATATACAGTGACACACACACGCACACAGGCACATACACACACACATATAAATAATATAAATATGCATATATACATAGATATATGTACATACTTATATATGTATATACATATGCATATGTGGGCACAGGACGTCACAGAACGTAAACAACACGAAATACGAAATGCAAATACATAGAATATAAACTTTTTTTTCGAACAACGAAAGAAACAAATGGAAAATAAGACAAGCAACGTAAAGAACGACCCTTCATCAGTTGTCAGCTGTTTTTCTATTCCGCATTTCGAGCATGCGGGAGCAACCGTTTTGTCGAAGGCGTATCTTGTCGTGAATTGCTCGAAACAGCGAATAGTAAAACAGCCGACAACTAATGATGGGTGGTTCTTGTTTTCCATTTATTTGCTTCGGTTATCGAAAACGTTCATATTCGACGTATTCGTATTTCGTATTTCATGCTGTTCACGGTCTGTGATGTCCTGTGTCCCACATGTGCATATGCATATACATATATATATATGTATGTACATATATATATGCATATATGCGTATATGTATTACTCATAAGATTATATGATTGAACACCACGCATCTATTTCCAAGTAGGCTGTATCTTAACAATTTTGATGCGACACTTATTCTATTCTATTACTTTTTCGTTTCCTTTCTCTTACTTTCTCTAATTCTTTTTATCTCCTCTTCGCCGTTCTCTGTCTGTCCCCCCTCTCTCTCTCTCTCTCTCTCTCTATCTCTCCATCACTCTTCCTCCTTTGCTCTCTCGTTGCTCACACGTGACAATCGGCCATCTTTCTTTTTCTAACTTGAGTTTCTTTCTTTCCTTCTGATTCAGTTGCAGGTATCAGACGCATTCTTGTGTGTCTCTTGTCCAAGCTTGCACAACCACGTTCGCCACCTCGTCTCGTTTAAGCTTAGCATCCCTTCCTGTTTGTTTATACTGTCCTCTTTTTGTTAACGATTTTGATCCTCCGCAAAATCCCTATCTTTTTCTAATTTGCTTTGCCAGAGCAAATGTTTTGCCGGGAATTGCTCGAAATACCATATAGATAAAGAGCCGACAACTGATGAAGAATCGTTCTTTATTTTGCTTATCTTGTTTTCCAATTATCTTTTGCTATTCTAAAAATAAGTTCATATTCCATATATTCGTAGTTCGTATTTCATGTTGCTTACGTTGTGTGACTTCCTGTGGCCGCATATGCATATGTATGAAAGTATGTATATATATGTATGTATATATGCATATATATTATGTATATGATATATATATATATATATATATATATATATA
>NC_068982.1:118263435-118264162 GCF_001194135.2 Octopus bimaculoides
TATATATGTATATATATATACATACATTCATCTATCTATCTATCTATCTATCTATCTATCTATCTACCTATCTCTCTCTCTCTCTATATATATATATCCACATCTGTATTATTGTGGATAGAAAAATATATTAATCAATAAAATTCCAACCTAGTCTGATTTTCACGGTCTATTATTTATAATTCTTGCAATTTTTCTAATTGTTGAATATGATATGTGTATTGTGTTAAACCAGTAATTTCGTGCGTTACGCAATCATCAAGTCTTTTAACCTTTACTTGTTTCAATATCTTTAACTAAGGCCTTTAGTCGAAGAAATAGACCGCAGGACATTTTTTATAGCCTAGTTCATATTCTATCGTGCGCTATTCCCGAACCGCTATGTTATGCGTATGGAAAAACCATCAACACAGTTAGTCAGGTGGTGGTAGAGGATAAACACAGACATAAACACGCACACACACACAATAACACACACGAAAGCACACACACGAAAGCACACACACATACACAAACATATATGTATTACGAGCTTCTTTCAGTTTCTGTCTACCAAATTCAATCACATGGCCTTGTGCGGTCTGAGGATATAGATGACACCTAACCTAGGTGCCACACAGTGGGCTGAACCCGGAAACATGTTAGTGGGAAGTACTCTCCTTATAACACGGACATTCTTATGTATATACACATATGCATATATATGTATATATAAGTATATATGTAT
>NC_068982.1:118265084-118273694 GCF_001194135.2 Octopus bimaculoides
ATATATATATATATATATATATATATATATATATATACACACAATTATAATTTCTCTTTTGTTCATGTATCAACGTTTGTTTTTGTGAGGTTTCTTCTTCAATCTGAGGTATAGAATTCAAAAGGTATGAATTGCTTCCATACAATTACTATTCGACATAATTTTTCTTGGATTTAAATTTAGTACACCAAAACATTTCTTACATGCGAAATGTACTTTTTTATGTTATTTTGAAAATATTTTTGTTTTTCTTTTCCTCTAGTAGATCAAATATTTTATCACGTCCATCATATTTTCTTCCGGCAACTGGGAGTGTGTCTTGCAGATCTTACTTTATATCAACAACTGGAGCACAATGTAATGTAAATTACCGAGATAATTAATAATTCTTTCTGATATCAGCTTCAGGCATGAAATGTTTAGGGGTAGCGGCTATATGTTTACATCGACCCTAGAGTTCAACTGGTAGATATTTTGTCGAATCCGAAAAGATGGAAAACAAAGTAGACCTTGGCAGAATTTGAACACAGAGCATTAAAACTGATTTTGTTCGGCGTGCAAACGATTTTGCCAGTTTGCCGCATCACTTGATATATAATAATCAAGAAGCCCCTTATGTAGCGAATATTTTTTCATCATAAAGGTTCATACTTACCTAAGTCTACCTTACTTCTTAATTATACACCATGGCGGAGAATAATTACTAACACTCTGCATCAAAGTTTATATCATTCGTATGTCAAATTTTATATGTAATTTATGAATAATATATACAATTCCACAGTTAATATTCAAACATATATCTTTTTTCTAATTGATGAGATCATCAAGTTCTGGAAATTAGAGTTTACAAATTAGAGTTTACAAAACATTATCCGTATACGTTAGTTATTTAGGAGGGAAGTGCTGAGCACAGGACCAGAGGCTTGGAAACTAATGACATGGAAAGAAACGTGCCCTTAATTCTGTGATCAATCTTGGGCGATTATAATAGAGATGGTTCGTCCAAAAGTTATTGAAGGGACAGGTTACATCCTTTCACTAATCGTGAATTACATACGACGCACGAGTTTTCTACTCAGAACGCAAACAGCCGGAACATCCAGTAAACAAACCAGCAGTTATCTGTATTTATCAATATGGACTAACGGTCCAGTCGATCGTGTCTGCATTCAAACACAGAGTGCAACGTGCTGGATCATACCATAAAATAGTTTTTTCTAAATGCATATTAGGGTAGAAATTAATTTTGGTGAGAAAATGCATGAAAATATCACATAGACATCTGGAAAGTAAATAGATACACATATTATACTCTGCAGACACTACTGATCAGTACGATGTCCGCATATATTGAATCGTTAGAAATTGTAGAAGGTATGTCTAATAAATTCAAGATAAAGTCTTTAAATACTTCAAGTCGGATTATTTAGAAATATTTAGATAAAAAAAAATAAATGTGTCTATTTACTTTTGAGATGCCGGTATATATAACAAGGTGTATACCTCATTATTTGTGAATATTGATATCGTTGTGTAAAAATCATAAAGATCAATTTTTAACTTCTGTTTCACATATATTTGCCAATATAACGTGTAATGCATGTTTGTTTCATTCCGGCGTTTTGTTCTTCGCATCATTCATTGACTTAGTGGCATTTTCCGTTGTTTAGTAGATGCATTATGTGATTGATGTATATTACTTGTATTTTGCTAGGGTGTGATGCGGTGTTATATGTGTTCAGTATTTATAAATTTCGATGGTTATCTTCGGTTGTAATATGTGTTGTGTTTATGTTTTCTTTGTGATGCGTTGCAAGGGAAATTTGTAGAATATGAATTACTTGAATCGTTGATGTAATAGCACGTGACAATTATGCCAGAACGTATTATTTTATTGGACGGTGATTGAGTCGATATGCTGGCTGTGTGGGATGAGTTATATTTTTCGTTAGTGATAATAGAATATGTGTTGCTTTACTAGATAATAATTTATAACGGTTTTGTCATGTGTGCTTTGGAGATCAATATATTTTCTACGTTATTCTCTTCACTTGAAATGTTTCGCGTAGGATATGGTGAATTGAACTATGGGTAAGGTTGTGACACCTAGTATGTTTTCTTATGTTCAAACTGTTTTTGAGCTAATTAATTTTTATCGTATCTATTTTGTCGATAACTATTGATGCTTTGCTTCGTGTATGTACCCCATGCTATGCATAATTTCAGTTTCATTACTATTGTAGTCTAACGATTGGCCAGAAGATATCAAATTCTCTATCCTATTCCAAGCATTTGCGTCTGGTTCTCGACCTTCTTGGGTTTCTTAACTATAGGAGCAAGCAGGAGCTGAGTAACTGGTCGCTGTGATGTTGTTCTACGAATTGTTACACAATATGAACATGTTGGCATATTCCCAGGCGTATATAACATCCAATCGAATGTGTTGTGTAGGAAACTATATTCAGATTTTTGCAATGATTAGACAGTCAGAAATGATTTTTTTCAATTCTGTAATTGCATTGATTGCATAGTTTAACATGAACTTTATGTCAGTTTAGTAAGAGAAGGTGAAAACGACTTGATCAGTACCAAAACAGCAATATCACCATAAAGAACTGCGGCAACAAAATCTCTAATACAAGAAGAAAAAAAAAAGCCATTAATTTCGCTGTTTCTCTGGAACGCAAAAGTAATTTACTGGAGGAATTATAAGAAGGAATGGAACACTTTTTAAATAACTCAAATGACACCAAATATCCACTCAGAAATCTTGAAATGGTTCCTAGATGGATTAGAGTGTTAAGGAAGTCCCTCAAGTCGTACATGGTTCATGTATACATCGCGCTGTTCTAAGACAAATAAGCCTCATATCCCGAATGAATATTCTAAAAGTGGAATGTCACTGCCAAACATTTTACCGACTCCAGGAGACAACACTTGTAGAATGTACAAACGTACGTGGTTTGTGAATCGAATCGAGCACATACTGAACACCATCGTTTTACTAAATCTAGGTGTAGCTAGGTTTAGCCCCATTGTTTGAGCTTCGATTGCTCACTTTCTTTCATGGCGACTGCGGTGTCTATGCCAGCTCCCCCCGGTCAGATTGAGGAGTGCAGAAATAATGATTCAGAAAGGCATGCACCGAAGGTAATTAAGGCTTTCTAAGAACCGAATGATAAAAAAGTCGTTCTTGATATAAAGAGTAGTTGAATTCAGAGTGCTTCCTTCTTGGTAGCCGCTTATACCTCGACAGGGGATGGATAGAAGAGGACTAACTTCACTCACATTTATAGAATCTTAATTTGCATTATCACGCCCAGTAAGATTAGTAGGTGAGTGAAAGGAGGACCGTAGACCCATATAAGTGTCTTCGCAGCTGTTCAGGCTTTTCCAGCTCTCGGGCAGTTTGTTCGGCTGGGTTCCGATTACTAACTCATGTAAACATGAATACAGCTTCTGGATCATACACTTCATACTTAAACAGTTTTTATTAGGTTAATAGACAGTATAGTTTTGCGTTTTTACTTTTAAGCGAGAAATTCATTTCTTCCTGTATCTCCTACGCTGTTGTCATTTGTCTCTACAACCTGTATAATATCTTCATTTGCTTTCTCTCTTCTACTTCATTATCTACTTCTCTTTGAATCTTTTCTGCAGGATTTCTATTTCAGCCGGTATTAGCCTACCTTCCTCTTGGATAATACGTACGCTTTATCATATCTTTGTCGAGCTATTATTTTACGTTCTTTTCGAAATTCCTCCACCCACAGCTCTGGTATTTTATTTCTAGCTCTCAAATAATTTTCAGTGAATTCTGTGTAATACAGCACGTGCAAATTTGACTGGTAGAATTGAAATTTGCCATCGTATATATTTGTATATTAGATTAACTAAATAATAATTTATTTGCCTAACATTATACACCATGGCCTTCTGTACATTCCATCATGTATTTCAAGCATGTTTTTTGGTAATAATCTTACAGAGAATATACGTTTAAAAAACATACAAAAGATCATTCTCAAAGAAGCAAATAATGATATTTCAACAACACAAATAGGGGCAATTTCACAAGAGGCGTCCAAAAAGAAAGACAGCAAAGAACATTTCTTTATGCTTATGAATGAATACATATATCACGAGATACCCTTGGTGTCGTAGATAAAGGTATGGAGAAACTTGACATATTTTGTATGTTTATCTCAAAGTGAAAGCAAATTTAATTGCTTTCAAATAAGTATTTTATTGAATCTCTACATTACACTTAGGTTATTTTCCTTTGCATAAAATGATAATTGAGAATATGAGGTTATGTTACTGAGAGAGATAAAAAGAAAGAGAAAGACAGAGAAAGGAAGTGAGAGAGAATTAGGAGAGAGTAAGTGACAGGTGGCAGATGACTGATGTGTACGACAATATTATCAGTTACTAATAGTGAAAGTAGTAGTTAGAAAGTTATGTTTACAAAATGCACCGTGAATGGTTGAATAATTCGTCTTGTTTTCAGTACTGTTAGTTGAACACCTGAAAATCGCGGAAAAATATCCCGGGAGTATCAGCCTGAAATCGTGCAAGAATGAGATACTAATAGAACGGTTTGAATGATTTTTTTCCCCAGGGGGCTCCATGATTCGGCAAGACCCGAGACAATAGCTTCAAATCTAACCATTACTCAAATATTGAATACATGTAATCTATTACCTGCAGCTACTTTTTCTGTTGCGCCTGATTGATAGATAGCATGCTACGCAAAGATAAGTGTCAAACTATCAAAAATACTATGACGCATGTAAGTATAAATCGATCCCAATTCTTCTGACACATAAGCATAGATTCCTTACCTACCTCCACACTTCTAAAGAAACGCCTTAATTTTATTTTCTTTTTTAGTTGGAAACATAACTCACTATACACAAACACTATTCTTCTTATAGTTACCAAGTATATTTTCCCTTTATCTCATATTGCGAATGCGACATTTTCGGTAAATGATTTGTCTTGCCTATAACAAGATCTGTGATAACTCGCTGCACTACGACAGTCGTTATAAGAGATAACTCTCTTCTACGAATTCACATAACAATTTTGAGTTCATGAGCTGGTGGATATGTGAAAAAGCAATTTTTGTATGCGTTTTTACTCTTGTTATTGCAGTGAAGTATTATTTTAGCTGATCTTTATGATGCTTATGATTCAGTTCTTCAATTTCTTAGTATCTTCAATTTCTTAGTATCAAAGTTACTGTTATTATGGTAGCTGTTTTATTTTTATGTTTATTATCAGCTACATTTATCATATTTTAATTGTTTGTTATAGTTATTACTGCCGCTGAACAAGACACTCCATATTATCGAAGGTATTACTGTCATGATAATTCAGATCTTATTTTGCTTTTTTTGACAGACAACATGTACTCTAGATTACATTACTTGATATATCTTTCTACTGAAACATTACAGCTTCATTAATCTTTGCACACGCCAGTAAATATATTCTTTTATATTTATATATAAGAAGCGAAATTATTAGTACGCTAAGAACGAGAGATTCGGCATGACTAGCAGATAAATCATTATGTCAGAGAAATACATGTCCCGCGGTCCGATGACATCATTCATAACTCAACTCAGTGTGACGTCACATACATTGTCAATAAGGTATATTTCTTTCCCGAAACAGTTACCGCAGAGAAGGTCTTTCTACACTTTAGTGTACACGAACGTATTAAATACAAAGATGCGCAGCCTTATTGTAATCATCGCTGGTTACCGGAGCTTTATTAATTGAAACCATAGCGTATCATTTGAGTGAATGGATTTGATATTGCTAGCAGAAATTGTAAGCTCCGTCCTAGCTGCTTTGTTTGGTGCTAGCTTCCTTGTTTGCAGTGGTATTACTTCTATTGAAGACGACATCCTTCTGCCTTCCGTATTGATGCCACAGCTACTATAATTCTTGCTATTCACCATGCAAAACCCATTACTCTTCATATCAGTGCTAACTGCCTCGAAAATGTTTCAGCATGACACTAACCCTAAGCTTAATATCTGTGTAACTCTTACAATCACCCGACTCACATTTGCACTCTCCCTACTCTCCATATTGAAATTATTTCCACCGTGAACAATATTATTCACCGTGGTGCTCCTGTTGTACCTATTGTTTTAGATAATTTACAACTGTCAGAGACTTTGTAATACAAATATTGACAAATCACACATCTTCAGCTACGTTAATTGCTATTAGGTGGTTCCGCAAATAATGGCCGATTTCAGAAACATAATTTTATTCTGGAGAAATTAACAAGAGAAATGTTTTGATTAGTGAAAGTATGAGCCGTGAACATCTCTGCATCTCTGCAATCGATCAAGGAGATTGTTTATGACTCGTTGATAAAAACTAATTGGATTCGATGCTAAGAAATCTTTGAAAGCTGTTTTCACTTCTGGTTTGGACCTGAAAGTTTTATCACTTAAAAACGTGCTGAAATGCTTAAAAATGGTAGCCGGTGGGTGAAAGATCAGGAAAATATGGAGGATGTGGTAATGTCTCGTATCCCAAGTCTGTGAGTTTCTTACTTTCATAGCTGCAAAGTATATAGAAATATACCCTAGCTCAGAAAGTCATCTTTACTAGGTTCATTCATCTTGGAATCAAGCGACTGTAAAACAGCAATATTCATTACAGAATACATGGCGGCGAGCTAGTACAATAGTTAGCACACCGGGAAAAATGCTTAGTGCCATTTTGTCCGTCTTTTCATTGTGACTTCCATTCCACCGAAGTTGACTTTGCCTTTTATTCTATTGAGATCGATAAAAGAATTGTCATTGGTACACAGGATCAGATTTAAATGACTTAATCCTTTCCACCGATATTGCAGGCCTTGTGTTAAAATTTGAAACCAAGGTTCATTAAAGAGCATACAAATTATTTTCATAGGAGACAATTCACATAGAACGTCCTACATTTCATAAGACTATATGATGTAAGTCGATGCTACTCTGAAATAACTAGTCCCCCATACTTAAACGTAGTAAGCTCGATTTCGGTGCAACTTTGTGAAAGTTGTCCATACTCCTCAGTTTACATTATGCAATACGCCGATGTAAAATTTTGTATCATCATATACCAGCATGAACGTTTCCTATATCTGTATGCTCTGAAAATACAATGAAATAATACCATACTCTGTACGTGTCAGTGTAGTTTTATATATGTGAATATACGTATTAAAACTTTTCACGAGCGTTTTACTATTTATGACCAGTGTGATTTACATTACGTGTGTTTATAGCTAATTAATCATTACAATCAAAACCCCCTTGCGAAATAGAAACTTTTAGTCAAGTGAAAAGTATAAATAGATTCAAGTGTAAAATTATATTAGTAATATTATTACATTTTGTATTAAGTCTGTAAGCTTACAAAATGCTATATAATCCATAACTATGTTTCTTCTAAACAGCGCTCGGACAATGACATTATACTGAACATATACAGAACGTTTGATTTTAATCCTATTAAAATATTTGCCATCTTATTGGTCTCTTACCGCTGTAGCATGGTAGTAAACCTTTGACAGAAAACAGAAAGTAGTAAAATATCGCCACAAATACACACGAACTGCTTGTGCTAGCACACTGTTCGTGTAGATAGCTACGTGTGTCTATATGTGCTTGCATATGTGGGGTGTACGTGTGTGCAGGTGTGTCCCATCAGTCTTGTTGCTACAATGTTAAGCTCAAACACAATGAAGTATTTCAACAAAATTAAATAAACATAATTAACATAAATTGCCTTTCGTTCGCTTAATGCACATTCTTAAACCATTTGAGAAATCATGTTGACGAGTGAAGGACAGCCAGTATTGTGAAGATATTCTCTTCAAAATAATAGTCACGACTTCATACCATCACCTCCGATGCACAGAACTAACTTCTTACTGAAAGCTATAATTAGATTTCCTCAAATGAATAGAATACTTTGTCTTTCTAACAGGCAATATTATAATTCCTCCAGACACATGAAAGAAATGAGTAAACAGAGGATAATCGCTAATATAACCATAAACACTGCCAGCACCAGAGACATTTTACCAGCAACAAAATATAGTCAATAGCCAGAGGAAATATTGAACCAACCCAGCAAATAATAAAACGTAAAAGGAGATAATATTTTCATAGGATGACAAGGTCAATTTCATTGAAAAACACTTCCATCAACGCATTGGAATTCCTAAGAACTCGCACCTGAGCTGAATTCACCAACAGAATTTACCATCTTATCCAAGTCAAAGATCAGAATTAGTATCCCATTGGGTGTTTCGGATTTTGAGACGATATATATTGCCGCATAATTATACGGGTTTATTTTTATTATTTTACTATTAATAAAGTGCACCTAATAACAGCTTACAAATACGGATAGGCGAATCATTGTAAATATAAAATCTATGAACACTAATTATAAAATTCTCAGCGGGACTATAGAGAATCATTTCATAATAGTATTGAGGCATCCTGAAC
Organism: Octopus bimaculoides; assembly: GCF_001194135.2. NCBI lineage: Eukaryota > Metazoa > Mollusca > Cephalopoda > Octopoda > Octopodidae > Octopus > Octopus bimaculoides. Next base: position 118,273,619 of record NC_068982.1, read on the forward strand.
TAAAACGGTATTAAACGTTCAGTTATTCTACACCAATTTAAGATACGCTCTCTCTCTCTCTCTCTCTCTCTCTCTC
>NC_068982.1:118273704-118274371 GCF_001194135.2 Octopus bimaculoides
TCTCTCTCTCTCTCTCTCTCTCTCTCTCTCTCTCTCACTCGCTCTCTCTCCCTCATACACGCACACACACATATACATATGGAGGTGTTGGCCCTATAAACATAAAGAGCAACATTATAGGAAAGAAATGTTTTAAAAAATGGTATTTTTTAAAATATCAGAGGAGACAAACAGTCTCATAACGTACTAGTTGCTAGCTATTCACCAGAAGGTCAGTGAGAGGCAAATATATGGGTATGAGAAAAGGAGTAGTCAAGGTTTAAAAGGAAAATAAAACGTCAGCGAAGACACAAGAAGAATGCGAAGTGTTTGAAACTAGCTGCGGAATGCTGTTCTATAGGAGACATTAAGAAGTGCCGATTGAATGGTTCTGTAGATGCATATATCTAAGTGTACAATTTGATGGAAACTAGTAGGTGAAGTGGTATGTGCGATACTGCAGTGCTTGTGCAAAATTGTGCACAAATTTATAAGCATAATGGCATTGATTAATAGGAACGTATGGTTTTATCATTGGTAGGTGGAAAGTGTGAATGCATGTCTCCTGATGGCGAAAGTATATAGGGGAGTGTGGAAAAAATCTATTGAGGAAACACATATAGCAAATGTGGTTTGGTGAGTATTCCTGATGTATGTATATATATACATATATATATATATATACATA
>NC_068982.1:118274643-118275361 GCF_001194135.2 Octopus bimaculoides
TACATAAATGTATGAATATACAGGGTGCAATGAGTAAATTGCTGCTCTTGCGCGCATTTCTTGTTTTTTTTATTATTTTTATGGACTACACAGTATAGTAGGATCCGTTGACCACCGTCTATCAGAAAAGCAGCACCATGTTGCAATTGACACCCAGAAATTTGGAAATGAAATCCTGTACTGCTTGGTATTTGCGCCGGAAGCGCCAATGCGATCATTACAGTGTGTTTGGGTGTCAATCAAAGTTCGGTGCAATCTGAGTACATGTACCGAAGCGATAACAAAATCAAACATCCGGTCAACATCATGGTGTTTGGAGTGATCACTAGCGATAGGTTTGTTATGCTTCCTTTCATCTTCCCACATGCCTCAGATTCAACAAGCAGGCCTACATAGATACCTGGACGAGGCGGTGCTGCCCTGGGTAAAGAGGGTGTCAAATACAAGACTCTATGGTGCAACAGGACCCTGCACCATGCCATACGAGCAAGAGAACGCAGTCATGGCTATCAGACAATTTCTGCGACCACATTTATGCGTCCAGAAGAGTTGCCAGAAATTCCGAAGTCGTCTGGAGGCCGTGATTGAAGGCTCTTTTGATACTGATTAAATTTACTCTTTAGTATCTATATTTATATATGTGTGCGCATGTGCGCTTGAGTGTGCGTGTGAGTGTATATGTATATGTATATGTATATGTATATGTATATGTATATGT
>NC_068982.1:118275862-118278435 GCF_001194135.2 Octopus bimaculoides
TCTCAGAAGGCATTATTCACTCTTTTGTCCTACATTGAAATGTGTTTATGTCTGGAGAAAGATTTTGATACTGACGGTGTGTTGCTAACGGAAAGCATAGAGGTTGTAAAGTGAAGATTTGGGCAGCCATAATACGGAATAAGCAAGACTTGACTCTGTCATGTCTAGCTTTATATTCTACAGGTGCTGTCATGTCATACTTTATATTCTACAGGTGTTAAGACACTACACCTTGAGATTAGGTGATGTATAGTTTCAATCTCACCGTTACAGAATCGGCATTTTTGGACATTTTTGGACATTTTTGGACATTATTATTATTATTATTATTATTATTATTATTATTATCATCATTATTATTATTATTAATATTATTATTATTATTATTATTATTATTATTATATCATTGTTATATTCAGGTCACTGCCTGGAATCGAATTCGGATACTTGGGGTTAGTAGCCCTCGCTCTTAACCACTACGCCATATGCCCCCAGCAAAATCGTCCGACAGTTGCAAAACAATACCTTGTGAGCAAGTGAATGGTTTCAAACAAAGGAAATAGGCAACGTCGTCGCAATGTATAAAAAGTAAAGAGATTAATGTATATATGTACATTTGTATGTATATTATCAGGTATTTACATATACATTCGTGCATGCGTACGTATGTACTTATGCTTATTCGTACGTTGGTCTGTTCGAATGTACCTAAGACTGTGCGTACATTGCATATGAGTATATGTGTGTATAACATACAGGGAAAAATAATGGGAACGTGTTGCTGAAATATTCTAAATGCGGAAAGGTTTGTATACGAAAAAGTTAATACTACATTGTTTTTTTTTTGTTCTTTTTTTCTATCATCTTCAATATTTCTAAGATTTACTGGCTGTTAATGCATCCATTGTTGGATGCATAACCAGACTATCATATATGTAAATTGCGATGTAGTTCTTCTTATATGTTGTAATTCTCTGGCAATTTCGAAAGATATTAACATCCACCGAGCACCAAAATTTCTTCGTCAGTGAATATGTTACGCTTATCGCTCTCGGTATTATGGTGAGACAAGTATATATATGTTTGCGTATATGGAAATTTACAAATATATGTAAATATATCAGTGTAATCATATACAAACGTCGTGTTACACACTCATACACACACACACGAATAATGCATGCGTATGTATATATACATACATGTATATGTATACACACATCCCTAGATATATGTATGTATGCATATATATAGATACATACAGCCATACACACACATAAATATATATATATATAGGAGAGTATTATAGTTCGCTTGATGCATTGTGTATTGTTTGTAAAGAATAAAATATTTTGAATGACACAGCAATGCATTATACTACAAACAATGGACTATAATAACAGTTGTAATTTAATCATCCGTTGTCTGATATGATATTTCGGAATAAAATTCCTTCTTCAGATATCCCTAGGAATTGATGGAGTCGCTACTATAATCGGTTTTCCAAAGTTTTTTTCTTTTTTCGGAAGCGTCTTGGCAGTGGTCTCACGAAGCTTCTTCCGAAATTCCTCATGAGAAGCTTCCCTGCTTTTTACCTTCTCTTTTTTGTTATAAACAATATATGAGCATGTTATAAAAAAAATGAGCCTACACGCATCTAGATGTAGCTAAATAATATATTGATTACCAACCTTCAGCCTATTGTTAATTTGGGACCCTAATCTGTATGATTATAACTTCCTTAATTATTAAATTACCCAAATTTATTTCATTGGACTCAATTGTGCCTGATATGCTTTTGTCAGTGTTCTGGCATCTGTCTAGATATTTTCTGAAGGAAGAGGCTCTCGTGTTCAGATGTTCTTTGATGCGGACGTGTAACGGTCTTGTTGTGCTACCCATAAAACTTGTGGCGTTTGTTACGTTTTATTCTATACACATCTCTTGCAATATGCTTATACACCCAGTATTTATCTTTCTATCCTCAATCGCATTGCTTACATAAATATATGCGCTCACGAAACGCAACTTGCAACTCTGAGTCCGAATTGCATAGAAAATCTATTAAAATAAGCTTAAAACAGAGAACATCACATTGCTAATACCAGATAAAAAAGGTATTCACTTGTAATATATTTGGTAGAAGGTTATGGTTGCAAAACGAAATACTATATTTTTGTTAGCAATTAATATATCCATGACTAAAATGCCACGCAGTGGGAGTGAACCCGAAATCATTTGGCTGTGAAACAAACCTTTTACCACAGAGCCATACATGTGTCCCTATATAAGTACTTTTTTCCCTTTCCTTTTTTTTTTCATCAGAAAAATATTAATTTAACATTTCAACAAAGCATGATTTAAGGATATCTTAACAAAATCTGAAATATGTACACTTTATACATTGTGTTGAGAAAATTGTAAAGGAATTACGATTGTCAGTTGAATCACTAAGAGAAATAAAGAAAAAATTGAATGTAAAGAATATTTTCAACAATTCTTATTACAAACAAAAATAAAACGAGGCATAAAATAAACAATATAAAATTTCGAGGAACATTAAAGGAGATTTT
>NC_068982.1:118280152-118284524 GCF_001194135.2 Octopus bimaculoides
CACACACACACACACACACACACACACACACACACACACACACACACACATATATATATATATATATATATATGTGTGTGTGTGTGTGTGTGTGTGTGTGTGTATATATGTATGTGCTTGTGAACGTATATATATATAATGTATATATTCGTAGTTATGTATGTTTACGAGGAGTACCCAAAGGAAACTGGAGGTTTGCAATATTATTTTACTCACTTAGTTTTAAATGTTTACACTTTTATTCCCAATTCGTCGCTCAAAAGTTATTGATATATGCTATAGAACACACCAGTCATAACAACTACTTCGTCAATTGTCCGGCCACGGCTCTCCAAGATCGGTTCTAGAAGTTTCGTGATGTTTGCATTCGTTTGGAAATCGACAGTCTCTCTGAACTAGGTTTGACCTGAGGCAACAAGCGACGACCCCTAAAGCGTGGAAACCACTTGTAAGCATGTGTTTTGCTTAGTCCAGCGTCCATGTAAGCTGATTGAAGATTGACAACTGTTTCGGTTGCCATTTTCCTCAAAAGAAACCAGAATTTCACGGAAGTACGCTGTTACCTCGTTTCAGTCATCGTAAAAATCGACGTATAGAAGAGAAGCACCGTAGAACAAAGACACACCACGTAACTCTACGACAACACAGGAAGATGCCGGTCGGTAGACTGATGGCTGAGAGTCGTATCTAGCGGTTTCTAACTAGAGCAGCCTGAACTATAAAGGGTTTGTCCTACAGAGAAAGTTAATGATTACTTTTGGATACTCTGGATTAACACCAGTTGATATAAATGAATGTGCATATTCGTGTGTATATCATGCACTTCTATATATGTGACATAAATGAATGTGCATATTCGTGTGTATAATATCATGCACTTCTATATATGAAAATATGTAGTCTATTGACTTTTATTACTGGTATGAATGTTTTCTAAATTTTCTACCTTTTAATTTTCAAAGTACAACTTTCATAATTTCAAACATTGGTAAGCAGTTTTAATTTTATTATTTACAGCTAATTATATGACTGCGCTTGCGCGCTTGATTTGTACGTGTTCATGTAGGCGTATGTGTGAATCACTGTATGTTGGGATACTGATACGTGCCTTAAGGTTATTAAGTAGCCATGAAGTCTAAAGACGCGAATCAAACACCAGAAAATTCTTGACCACTTCGTAACGCTTGATAGGCATGGCCAACTATCAAATAACTCTGCACACCTTAGAGTGGCTTTCGTTCCAAAGGTATTGACGCCTACCTTTTTTATTGTTTCCATTATAGTTTGTATTTTTTTTATCGATCACCTCTAGCCTTTTGAGATCTGCTTGCTGAACGTGCTCTGAGAAATCCCTAACGTAGAGCCACGACTAAACTCCATTTACTGTAGATGTCGTCACATTCTATCCACTTTACTTCCAACCATTAATAACAGAAGTAAGCGAGAACATTATAACTTAATTTTGCTTGCGTAACAGAATTCAAAACGAATCTGTGCCAATCAGCTTCACTGTCCATAATTTAGGTCTTTTGCTATAACTATAATCCCAATATTTTTTTATATGATCTACATGTTCGTCGGGAAAATTTTCCTTAACGCTCAATAACAAATGTCATTTATAAAATTTCTTTTATATACTGTATGTATGTTTGTGTATGTATGTAGCTGTAAATGGGATGTGATAAAGTGTGATACACAATCGAAATCTGGCTCAGTAGTGTATTCAACACTCCACTCTAATATCCAGTGTAGGTCGACACAGGCACAAAACTCAATATAGGCTAGTATTTGGAATACAAGCCAAATAATATGATAGACAAAAATATACGCAAAAAGCAGGTTTAGAATTCAAAGATTTACAGGACATACGCGCGCTTCAGTATTTTACCTCTAGAATATCACGCAAAAATATGCGATACTGATTATCTAAAATGGATGATTGCATAATGTTCCTCATACACTTTTGTAATTACTTCAGCAACAGGTGAAACATCTGTATATCCTATAAACTTTTGAATACTATACCTTTTCCTGGTAATTATTTTTCGATTTGTGCAGGTGTATATGTTCCTGTGTCAGCGTGTGTGCGTGTGCTTGCGGGAGTTTGTGTCTGTATGCGTCAGTATGTTCCCTTGTGTGCGTGTGTGAATAGTAACCTAACTGTTTCAGCGCGAAACGTTTTATTAAAAAATGTGACTAATTACAAGAATCACTTTGAAAAAATGTCAGTCTCCTTTCGGTCATTTTAATTATTCAAGTCTAAGGAAAGCATCAGTGCCCACTTCCATTCAGCTTAATAGTTACAGTCTACTTAAGGAGTGACAAATCAGCGACTGCAATAAAATATTTGCAGAAAGTGGTTCGGCGTTCTTGGTAGGAAATACTTGTGTTTAGTCATTAGACTGGAGCATGATGAGAGATGAGGGAATGGAGAGTATATGAGTGGAAGTAGTTTAAGACAACCTGATGCAAGGAGATGCAGCTGTCGCAGTAGATGTACCAAACTTTCAAGTACTACACAATCGTCAGGCTTAGTAACATTTTAATAGAAAATATCGGTTGGAAACGCATCCTGACTCGTAGACTAGAGAAAGTCTTTGAAATGCAGGATTTGGTTTGTCATTTAGGATCTTTATTAAGGAGATATCCTCAGGTTAAGATGAGATCTACAACTTGGAACAATCAGTCTCATTATAATTACCAGTTACACATATTTAAGGGTGAGGTGATACGATATCTTGTTAACACATGTATTACTTTTTATATTTCTTGTTGAAATTGACCAGCATTGCATGAACTTATTGAAGGAACCATTCTATGACATAATCCATGGAATATTCGAAACTTAGCGATGATCTACATATGAAAATATAAAGCATCATATAAAACGTTTACGCTTCATTATATATTCTATCCCAACATTACAGTATTTCGTCACCTGCAGTAGTTACGTCCAATACTTTTTAAGCTGTGGTGATCATGGTCATTCGCATCTGCTATGCCTCATGTAAATAAAGGGAAAACTTGTCATTGATCTATACCGTCTTACCTACCTACCTACCAACCTATGGATGAATTAATGTATGGCGGCATGTATTATTAGATGGTTATTGATTAATCTGAGTTGACCTGCATTCTAATAAAACTTCATTTTCCATCTTGCAGGATGCCCAAATTCATTCTTCTCAGCAAGGAAATCGGTCGGGTTGCTAATTTAATCACCAACCACCCGCATCATGAAACAGGTTGTATTTTGTTATGTGTCAGCAGTAGCACGCTCATGCACCTCACACAAATACATACAGTGATTTGTGCTCAAAAACTGCGATTCTAAGCATGTGCACGGGCGTATCTATATCTGTGTATAGGTGTGTATATGTATTTTTGTATGTCTGCTCATGTATGTCTGTATGCTCGTGTATGTATATATGTATGTATAAATATAGTGAAAGAGGGAGAGAGTAGAAGTAAGAGAGGGAGGAAGGAGATACAAGTTAAATGCTGATATAGATGTATATATAGACGAACAAATTCATACCGAGAGTCAATCACAATTTTCAGTTTAGTACTACTCTATTGAAATCCAGTTTATATCTATATTTAACTCTACACATACCATGTATATGAAGGCAGACTAGTGCAAACTAATTAGTAAGACTTGCATTCATACATAGTATTGCAGCCTTGCTATATCTTGTACTCTATACTGCATTAAAGGAAATGCATTTATATTGATTTATCTTGCTCTAAAACACTTATTTCTCTCTCCATATCTACCTTTATATCTATTTTCTCTCGGTCATATTCATTGTTTCATTGTTTGTGTGTGTATTTATCTGTATTTTTTAATTTATCTTTCTATCGATACGCACACATGCACACACGCATACTCACACACACGTATGTAAACACACACTAACACGCATATATTATGTGCTTGTGTGAGCGAGCGTGTGTGCGCCTACGCGTGTGTGTGCGTGCACGCATGATGTTATACATCGGTAGTCAGAATGGGATTCACATCGTCTTCAGCTTTCGAATGACATCACAGCGGATGCTGGGCGAGCGGGCCAACACTCCTGCTTATCGGAAAACTATTTACAGCTGAGTAGACTGGAGTAACGTGAAGTAAAGTGTTTTGTTCGATAACTCAACGTGACGCGCCGCCCGGGAATCGAACCCACGATCTGACACGTGTGAGTGCAGCATCTTAACCACTTGACCAAGCACCTTTACATACATACATACATACATACATACATACATCCATACATACATACATGCACTCAAACATGCACACACACACACACATATATATATACATACATATATGCATATATATATATGTGTATATATATATATAAATACATAT
>NC_068982.1:118284651-118289972 GCF_001194135.2 Octopus bimaculoides
ATATATATATATATATAGTGTTCGTATGAGTGTGTATGTATGTATTTTCGTGCACATGTGTCCGTTTTCGGTTTTCCAAGCTATCTCCTTGTGTTCTTACCACCTACCTATCTTCGGCTATTATCACTTGCTTTGAGTAACATAAATGAACACTCAGCACCTGTATCTAGTTTTCTCTATCCCAACTTAATTTCCATTTCGTGACAGTTGATAAGTGACTGACTTGTGAGTTGAGACTTTCTTTGTCTTCCTGGTAAAATGCGGTATACAAAACCACTATGTTTAGACTCAATGATAAATGAATAGAAAACAAAACGCTCAGTAAATCCCAGTACATGTGTTCGAATGTGCTACTACTTTGTTTGGGCTTTCATGTGGAGAATCTACTAAGCAGATCTCATGTGTACTCTACATAAGTCTAGCAGCTTTTGTTGTCATGCTGGTACAAAATGCATTATTTTGTGGATATTGTCATTTGTAACAAGTAGGTGATAAGCACATAGTCCACTTATACGAGGCTCAGTAAAAAATTATCCATACTTTCTCCATAACATCTTTATTATTACCACACTGCCTTCTGCGCATGCGTGCTTATACTTGATACTATTCTGGTCACGTGATTAAGTTTAAGCCTTATCGTACCAGTTTTCCTACTGGCTTTAGAGTGTAAGCATGGGCCTTCTACTAGCAATGTGCACCAAAGAAAAACAAAAAGCAGTTATCCGATTTCTTTGGTTGGAAGATGTGTTAGGAGCTGAAATTCATCGGCGGTTTTTATCACAATACGGGGACAGTGCACTACCGCGTATAAAGTGTGGATGAGTAGATCGATGAGCTTACAAGTGGCCGGAAAAGCGTGACGCACGAAAAGGAAGCAGACGCCCGTCAACCTCTGCCACAGATGAGAAGAATCAGCAAGCTTGAGAGATGGTAATGTTGAACCGCTTCACAATTACCATATCTCGGATTACTGCTCTTTGTTTTTCTTAGGTGCACATTGCTGGAGAAGTGGCTATGCTTACACTGTAAATCTAAAAAGAAAAAAAGCACGATCAGGCTCAAAATATAAGCAGGCATGCGCAGAAGACAGTATGACAATAATAAAGGTAGGTTATGGCGAAAGTACGGATAATTTTGGACTTCCTGTCTTACATTTGTGCAAGCTTTATCACTAGCAAAAAACTATAGCTCTAAGAGTGTACTGTATCAACAGCTACAGAAACGAATTACTAGGGGCTATAGATAGGTCCCATGTGTAGGAAAAATACTTTGCTTCATTGGAGAGCTAAAGTGTGTCTCAAACTCGACAGCTGTCTATAAGTAAGGTTCTTTCTCACCAGAATTCACGTATTTCACAGAATGAGTGGTGTATAATTCATTTCTGCAAATTGGATAGTCACATACCGACAGATAAGATGACAAGGAAAACAAGAGATGAATGAACAACATGGAAAGAAGAACCTAGTGTTCACTATCAAGCCCTGGAATAATCGTCCGTGGACAACTGGTCTGTTTATCAAATAGCCGTCCATGACATTGGCAAAAAGGTCATCGTAGGAGAAGTTTGTTCACTCCAGTTCACGAACACTCAATTCATCAATTAAAATTACTCATTCGGCAGGTTAGGGAGGCATAAGAATGAACGGATATTCGTTGCGTTTGACAGCATGGTGGTAAAAGTCTCGTTGTTCACACGGTTTTAGGTTTTATCAGGAGTTCGTATCTGATGGGGTTGATACTGATAAATCAAGGACAGCGTCCACGCTACCCGCACGCATAGATTTTCATGCTGGACATACCAAGATTCTTTACATGAATTCTCACATACCCATTCACTCCTACAAATGATATTAAAGACAACTTCTACAGGTAATTGAACAGTTGCATAAAACATTTCTCGTGTCCTTAAGAATATTATGCAACTCCAAAGCAATAATGAATCTTGCCTCATTTACATGGTCACTATTATGTATTATGTGGCCATAAAAAATAATCAAAACCCGTTATATCATATAATGCTTCACTGTTACGTAATTTGGCTATGAAACAAATTTTAAAATACGCACACACTAAATATAAGAATGAGTTGGAGTTTATCAATGTGAGATGATTCCTTTCCAAGACGTTTTGAGTGACAAATACATCCCACAGAGCAACTTATGATACAAATTAATACCTTGGCTACATGAACATCTTGCGGTCTTATCGATACAAGTTCCGAATATATGAATCAAAGATCACAAGCCTACTATCATCTGCCTATTTCAAAGCATTTCTCTCATCCGGCCTCCCATACAAACACGGAATATCCAATACAACACACCTTTTCAACTACTCAACAGAGTAATACAGCAGCAGTAGTTTTTAGAAAACCATATAGAATAATAATTGATGCTCATCCGACACAGATGCATTGAAATTCTCCGATTTCTGCCTCATGCAATAATCTTTAATACTTGAAAGCATGGCCAATGTGTGAACTAAGAGCAGATATCAATATATGATAGAATTTATTAAAAACTAGCTTGCATTGAATTACAGATACTAGCTCAGCAGTAGCAACTAAATTCAAGAGTAAAATAAAGAAAATGAACAGTGGTATCAAGAAAAGTGGTATCAAGTAGTATCAGATCATAGATTTGGAAAATTGCAACTTCAAAGTTCAAAGATGGAACAATAATCACACAAAAAAAAATGAAATGATGTATAAGTGGATAGGACTTTACTTGGATCAAAAGCAAATCTATCTTCCAGTATAATCTACGGGCTATAAAACTTCACCCGTTTCGCTATGTGGGCTAAACTAATTCGTATAATATGCCACCTGAACAAAAGAAATGGAGTGCTTACAACCAATGTAGAAACTCCAAAGAAGTACTGTATCCAAGCTGCGAATGGTCCTCTTTGGTAGACGGACAATTCGTCGACAGACGGTTAGCCGACAGACAACTTACAAACAGGAAAATTGTGTGGTATGGTGCAGAGTCTTGTTGCCAGACATAGGTTGCTCCAGCATACACCCCCTTGTACCAGGGCAGCACAACCTCCTCCAGGCGTTTGATGAAGTTTCTCGTGTTGAGTCCGAGGCTTTGTGAGAATTGTTTGTCGGCGAATTGTCTGTCAACAAATTGTCTGCATACGGTCTTCATGGACCTAACAAAAGCGCTTCATCATTTCAGCAGAAACAGTCTCTTTGGTATATTAAAAGTCATCAGTTGCACAAGTAGAAATAACTATTATAAAGGAGATACAGATATGAAATGAGGCACATATTATGGATGGATGTCCGTAAGATTCGGCGTGAAGGAAAAGACAACAAAGGGTGTGTTCTCAACACCGAATAGTTTGCAATTCACATCACAATGGTCCTCAAAAGTCCATTTAAACCACTCGGTTCATCAATGCATAAAAAAATATTCAAAATTAATATAATTGAAACCAATATAATGCAAATGATAATTGATGGTCTTGCTAGTGTTTCTTCAAAAGTTGACCTCAAAAGCGTTATGTAACCAGTCCATATTCAAGTGACACAACTTCCAAGACGACTAACAACAAGTTTCACTCCGAAGATTTCTATTACCATTTGTGCGACAGAAGAGACAGGTGTTGAGTGGCGTAAGGTAACCGTAGGGTCTCCATGAACACGCATAGTGTAAATACCCACTGCAAAATACAGATGTCCCTGATGACTGCAACGGAGAAGAAAGAAAAATGTTGAGAGCGATAGTGCATAACTACTTGTGTGATAGTGTTATAAGATGACTTTCTGATGTTGATATATATATATACACAAGGCACACACAGACACACACACACACACACAGCACACACACACACACACACACACACACACACACACACACACACACACACACACACACACACACACACACACACATCCGACACCATGAGGATCATTCCCCAAATTGAAAGCTTGGGTCTGCGGGCTGCCACCCGGCATAGAACCCGATTGGATAGAGGACACTATCCGCCGGGGTCTGGGTGGCAGCGGAGCCAAGATCTTAAACATAAAAATTTTGCCTACGGTTGATTAGGTTGGGTCAAAAGCTGTTTGACCCTGTGGACCGAATCAGCCAAAGATCTAGTCTTCCCAGATAATTTAGGGATGTCCTGGTACAGGTATCCGGTGGGACAACCCCCAAGTGTCACCTGTGCCTGTAACCTGGCCACATTAAGAAAAACTGTCCCCGGGATCAGAGTAGGGTCTTGGAGCAGTTAATAAACATAGTCCCCCCCGCTCCCTCACTGGAAGGAGAGACGAAGGAGGTCGGGGAGGTGGAAACTTCATCGAAGAAAGGAAAAATAAGAAAGAAGGTGGGCAACAATGGTTGCCCACCGAGGGCTGCGGCGGAGGAGGAGGACCTTCCGGTTAAGTTGGAAGTGCCCCCTGCTCCTGTGGCCCCAAAATACAAAAGAAAAAAAGAAGAACGGGCACTGGTCGGCACGTGATAGCACACCGCCGGCGTGTCCCGACACGCAGTTGGTGGGAATTGTGCCACCAATGGAGGAAGGCCTGTCGGTGGGAATTGTGCCGCCGATAGTAGAAACTGTGGCCTCACACTGTAATGAGGAGGAATTTGTAATCATCTTTAACAAGAGAGGGGCCGTCCAAGAATTTGTGAAGAAGTTTACTAGGAATGGTCGGCGGAGAGCGATCCTCACCTCTACCGAAGACCCTGATTGGCCTTCGCAGATGGCTGCGGAGGTCGTGTGGCAAAAAGATTTGTACAGGGTGATGGATTCCTTCCCTGGCGAATCTTACCGCCTCATGCTGAAGTAGACCGATCTAAAACCATCGAGGTGCTTGAGCACTGAATCTGGTCGGGTGGTAATGGGTAAGAGGACGAGTGCCTCATATTGAAGGGGCATGTGGTCTATAAAAAGAAAAGTGTAAGAGGCAGGTCCCTCAGTTCAAGGACTAATACTGTGAAGTAAGAGGTTTATAGCCTCAATTTGTAAATTTCTTTAATTTATAAAAAACAATGTTTTAGAGAAGCAGAGTCCGGCGAGCGGCTTTTGACTTCTCCCATGGATATCATCATGTTCATCATTCATCGCATCTCATTAATGTCTTCGTCCAGCCCGCAGCTACTCTATGTACTGCCCTCGTGGCAAATTTAATGAATAAACGTATCTTGCTTACCAACTACATGGTTCTGGGTTCCGTACCACTGCGTAGCACCTCGGGCTAGTTTCTTCTACTCTAGCCTCGCGACGAGTAAAGTTTTGTGAGGGGATTTGGTAGGCGAAAATTGAAAGAAGTATGTGGTACACATACATACATACATACATATATA
>NC_068982.1:118290715-118293236 GCF_001194135.2 Octopus bimaculoides
GTGCGTGTGTGTATGTGTGTATGTGTAGATATGTGTAGGGGTATATGTAGGCGCGTTTATATGCATGTATGTATATGGTTTATATTCGTTTATTTAGCTTGTATAATTAAAAACTATATTTCTCATTATATTTCTCCCGTATATAAATTTCTTATACGTTTGTCTGTATATCACTATGTTAACTCAGTCGTAAAGCGTTTCCAGTTCGTATGAATGTAACCTCGAGGCAATAAAAGAAATTGTCATCATTATTGTCGTTGCTCTTGTTCTCCAAGTGCCTATGATTGGTATTGATAATAACTGTAGTTGCTAATATTGTGAGCGTTACTTTATTCAATTATTAACATTTTGCCCAGCAATAAATCGTGACTGGTTGGTTAAAATGGGAAGCAAAATCTCATTTCATCACAATGTAATATCCTTAAGATATGCACTTTGCCATGCAATATGCTCTATGTCATATAAATACATGTTCTCGGTTTTACTGATATTTACTTGTAATGTTCGGTGAATGTACAACGAATGCATCATTCATCACATATTTGCCTTTGATTTTGTCATTTTTGCATATTTCTCAATCTTAATATTATCACCATATGTATTTTCAGTGTGATCATGTATATATCGACAATATCTGTCTGTCACCTCAGGGTTGTTACCCCATTAACATTTGCCCTCTACAGTAGAATGTGTTATATATTAATATTACAGATAATATCATTTTCTCTTTGTCATGGTGTCAAATTATATGCAAACATTTCCCTACTATATCTGTATGTATTTCATTCATGATGTTAGTATTTAACTGCTTACTTTCGAATTCCTTTATGGTAGCGATAATTCTTTCAGTATTATGGGTGGCTTTCCCAGGCACACATAAGATCGTAGTGTTTGAATCGGTATCTGCTACCATATTTATCTCTCATGCTGCAGTGCTCCATGAAACTGTACCGCATGAGTTACCAATGTAACGTCCAATTTTCACTCTCTGAATTTGAAAGAAAACTGTACGGATTAAATTAAAATTGAAAGTAATGCGAGTCAATATTTGTAACAAATGCGTAGGGTTTTCCTCACCTCTTCCCTCTAATTTTAGCAGATTCTATTTGGTATGCGTAATTATCTATTTATTTATTCACTTACTAATTTACTTATTTGTTTCGACTTCAAATAAACAAAAACAAACTGTGTATGAGTTGCTTTATACAATTAAACAAAACGGCAAGTTTTAAATAGGCATCTATAGAATAAATAGTTTGTACTGACGTAAGTTGGCTTAAAGATAATTCGTTGACCACCAGTGTCTCCATCTTTATGAGGTAGGATTAGCTTTTGTAGTATGATTAGCCATTGTTCTGATTGTGACTGTTTCAATGAAAGATGAATTAGTGTTTATTGTCTGACTTGCTTCTGCTCCATTGTCAGCTGATTCAGGAACTTCGGTAGAATTATCAACAGTAATCTCTTGCACTTACAAAAGATTGAGCATCTACTGCATCTACAAATATCGGCTAAATAAATATCCAAGAAATCATGGCTTGGCCTATCATCTTTAAAATGTAGAACACACAGGATGATGTGGTTGTAAATAGAATGTCTGAAACTGTAATGAGATTGTTCTGGATGAAATGCCTTTGATATTGCATCTACTCACTCAGAGCTAACACGCCATGTAGCAACAACTATATCAATGACAACATGCAGAGATGAATGCAATTTCAACAGTCACCACATTATCAAACGATCACTAGAAATTCATCACAATTAAAATACAAGCTTCATAATACTGACCATGTCCCATAATCTTGGGTCTCTTATGAAAAGCACTGAACCAACAGAAAATTGATAGAAGGAAAACAGGCCTGATATTATTGTACTTTAGAACAAATGTATGATGAAACTTATTTTAATATGAAGTTTTAAAGAATTTGGATACATATACATTTGTTGGAAGTACAAAACAATTATTCTGGCGCAAAACACTAAAAGATATTCTGTGTTATAGAAAAATTGTAAGGAAGTTACATTCATGGTCACGAGACCCAGAGCGATCTCACTGTATACATTTTAGATACGTGTCTTGCCACCTAACCTCGAGCCAAGCAAAGTTTACATTGTGGCGGAGATTGAGTTGCTGAACTCTGCATCATGGGCTGATACCTGGAAATCGAAGGCACAACCTTGGGACGTAGAGTTATTCTGATCCTATTCGAGAATAGTCAGTCAGGGTACGTATTTCATGAGATACATTTTCCCTGCACTTTACGCAGATTTTCATTGATGAAAACGTCACAAATCGCATGTGACTAAAATGAGGTTTCAACTTGTAAGCGTACACCACTCCCCAAAACTCATTGGAAATTTTGGGGAGAGTGGGCATTTAAAATTAACCTGTACTAATATATGGTAAAAAGCAATTAGATCACTGGTAGAATCGGAGGAATAGCAACGTAGAAAATTTAACAAACATTTTCTGCATTCGAAACACAGAAATAAAATCACACACACACACACACACACA
>NC_068982.1:118293400-118293849 GCF_001194135.2 Octopus bimaculoides
TACATGTGCACGTTAACGCACGCACACTTATACACAAACTCGAACACACACACACACGAACACACACACGAACACATACACGCGCACACACATGTAAACAAACACACGCACTGACACACACACTGAAAGCAATACTAAATACTTATCCAATGGATTCACTTCACTGAGTTTCTCAAATCGTTAGTTGGAATTCACATTATATTTTTCTTAAAAAGCTGTTTTCCCAGCCATATTGCAAAGAAAAGTATTGAACTTTCTTTAGTAACTTTTCATACTTTGGTTCCGAAATTGGTTCAGTTATGTAAATATTAATATCGAGTTTGCTAAATATAGAAATATAGCGACAGTATCAATCTGTCTATCTATCTATCTATCTATCTATCTATCTATCTATCTATCTATCTATCTATCTATCTATCTATCTATCTATCTGTCTGTCTCTATCTATC
>NC_068982.1:118294180-118301841 GCF_001194135.2 Octopus bimaculoides
ATATATATATATATATATATATATATATATATATATATATATACATATACATATACATATATATATATACATACACATACATATAAGCAGGTGGCTGAGTAAATTGATCGTCAGACAAGATACATACAAAGATAAATATAATAGACGTTCTTATGGCAATTGGACTTAAATCAGGCACACACACCGGGACGCATAAGCACTGAAAAGCACTTACACACACACTGACATACATCTGCCAAACCTTAGAATTAAATATAATCAACAATCATTCAGAGACGCTTTATAACATGCGAAAAAAAGTCGAATCAAATAATAACGATAATAAGGAGGGTGTTAAGAATAAGAGAGAAAATTAGGCATATAACGCAAAACTATACGTTAGAACAAAACTTTACAATGCACCTCATATAATTTCTAATAGCAATTACATTCCACTGGATACAGTCGAGACTGTGTTAAACGATCTTCTGTTATTCTCTCATCTTTATCTAAAACAGATCTTTTTTGAAGAGAAAGAGCTATTATTACCATTACCAAATATAAATGTTGTTGAAAATTGAGATTCAACATACTCTTATCGTCTCTTAAGTGAGATATGGAAATTAACATCTATTATTACTGAGTAGCTATGGAAAACCCTAATGGCTATAAATTGGATGGCTTTCTGAAATGTACTGGTAGTCAAATATTACTAAGATTTATGTTTGGTTTATTTTTCTACTTTTCGTTTATTTATTTATTGTACGTAAATATGAGAAAATGGCATCATTATAACGTGATAGATCTGCATTAGCATTGATAGCGTCTCTCTGAGCTTTTCGAAGACTATCGCCAAATTTTCGCCTGAGTGAATATGACACAAGCTAGTAATCTAGCAAAGAGTGAGTATCTAGCAGTATAATTCTACGACTTGTTCAAGGAGTATGAATGATATGACGTAATGAATGATATTTGTTTGAAAAGACTTTAGGTATTTATAAAATGTCAAGAGTTAAGATTTGGTAACCTCAAGAATGACATTTGAACCAATTACATTTTATACTAATTTTCTAAAAAAATAATCGCATTTCTTTGGGAGATATAAACCACGCTATACCAACATATTATAAAGAATCGGGATGACATCAAATGTCAGGCGTCACAAAAATCATGATCTCTTATATGGTGAACTGGTAAGAAACAGAGTAGAATTAAGTTATAGAAACTTGTGCATACATAAACATTATAAAAAAATGAAAAACTGCATCTATCCACATGTTTAAAAGTATAATTTAAAATGATACCTCTGTACTCCTTCTGTTATAAATACGTGAGGAAATTTGAAATATCTCTCTATAATATAGTGAAGAGATATTAAGTTGATTATATGAATAAAAATTTATTTGGTTATTGCTCCCACCTTCGTTCATCATCGTATAGGCCATAAATCTACAAAACGAGGACCGACTCTAAGCAGTATGTATGAGAAGTTGAACGACTTAGCGGTATATTTTAAAATATAGAACAGAAAGGTAACCAATGTATTGCTCTTTATATTTGAACACAACTTTTTTCTTTTATTTTCTAACACAGCACTTCAATTTCGGTGACGGGACGAGCTGTGATAAAGCATGTATTACGAAGAATTCCCATCTCACTAAGTGCGCAGGAAACGCCGCAAGTAATGCAGACACAACAAGCGTGCTCATTAGCAGCTTCGACATGCCCAAACAGCCATTCAGAAATGGAATGCCTGCTCAGAGGAAGGCACCCATTGCACGAGAAACTGAAGAACACAAACTCTAATCTGATTAGATGTGTAGTGAGGGAATGCACAACGGCAAGACGATAGATAATTTTGCTAGTGATCTAAGCTATCATGGCTCTACAAATCATGGCTAACTTCCTCTCTGTCCGTTTTTGGGCGAAGCTGACTAATCTGCTTGTTGTACAACAATCATCTGCACGTGTCCGGATATATGTTTGCCCCTGCCATCGTTTCATATATCTAAGATGTTACTGACCACTTCTTGTTCCACATTGTCAACAAAATTGCGCTGAAGTCATCCGCTTATACAGACGCTGCTCTCACTCGGACATCTCAATTCAAATGAGATATTCCTCAACACTTCTCCCTACCCCAGCTATTACTCATGATCTGGTACATATATAAAAGACGAGGAGAGGAATACACGAAGAGCCAGACATGCAATTATACATCAACATCATAAGGCTAAATTATATAATATATGCCGCAGCCTCTGTAGTCACAAAAGAAACTGGAAATTACTTCAAATTCATTCACATAAGAGTATCAAATTTTTAGAGAAATCATGGAAAACAAATATTCAGAAAAATAGGGAATAAGAAAGAGGATTTGTCAATCCTTAGTCAAATCAGTAAAGACCAACATCACGAAGCAACAATAAACAGAGACAAACACAACAAAAATATGAAATACCAAACTGAAATTAAAGTATGCCTAAGATACAGGATCATTGCTTAATTGCAAAGAGCCCGCAGGTATGAAAAACGCCAATCGATCCTTTGAATAGAGAAAATCATTTGATTCCAACCCACACCGAATCTACCCTGAAGTATAATATAATAGAAGTCAATGAAACATCAGCACGAGGGAAAATAGGAGACCTTTGGGAAGGATTATAGCATATGAATGAATCACACCGAAATGATTGTAGAAACAACCACGGCCTCTGAGCATATACTACAAAAAACAAACAATTGAAAAGCATCAGAACACGACAAGATCCCTAACTCTTGAGTGAAATTCCTAAGAGGAGAACATGTGGTGCACATATGGTGCTGACATAATCAATGAGATTATGATAGATGTGAGAGTGAACATAAACTTCATTTCGCGAAGAGATAGTCTTTAAAAAATGCCGATATAAGCTTGCTTCAATGTCTAAATGAACAAGTAATGGAATTAACAAATTTGAGAGTATTTCATTGTAGAAATAAGATTTGAAAGTCAGTCAAGTGATTGCATAAACTATTAGTGAAGACCAACGAGTTGAAGAAACAAGAGATGTAAATGACCTCATAAACTGCTCAAATCCATTTGCTACAGAAGTTTCTGAAATTAAAATTTGAGCCAAGAAGATTTCACAATGAGGTTGAACAGCTTAATACTTATAATGTGGTAATACATATTATAACAAAAGTTAATACTGGAAATGAAAAGCATAAGGATGAGCCTCGAAGAAATTATTACCTCAGATATGGAAGTTTATAATCTGCAAGAAAAAAAATTTAAAAAAACAATAGGCTCAGTGTGGTTGTGTGGTAAGTAGCTTGCTAACCAATTACATTTTCCCGGGTCCCATCCCGCTGCGTGGCACGTTGGGTAAGTGTCTTCTACTATAGCCTCGGGCTGACCAAAGCCTTGTGAGTGAATTTGGTAGTTGGAAACTGAAACAAGGCCGTCGTATATATATGTATGTGTGTATATATACATATATATGTATATGTATGTGTATATGTCTGTTGTGTCTGTGTTTGTTCCCCCATCGTCACTTGACAACTGATGTTGGAGTGTTTAAGTCCCCGTAAATTAGCGGTTCGGCAAAAGAGACCGATAGAATAAGTACTAGGCTTACAAAGAATAGGTCCTGAGTCGATTTGTTCGACTAAAGGCGGTGCTCCAGCATGGCCGCAGTCAAATGACTGAAACAAATTAAAGAACGAAAAAGAATAAAGACAAAATTCAAAGAAAGCCAGTTATAAATTGCACTTATCGACGACTAATGAATCAACATCAGCAGAGATAGTTCTTCAGAAACGACGGCAGGGCATTTTACCATTAACTAGACAATGAGAATGAAGACCAGAAAAGCGATATACTAAAATTACTTTTTAAAAAAAGGGCTATAACAAAGCAGATTTGCACGAGGAGTTTAAAAGTGGCTTAAAAATTAAATTAACATAAGCTAATGCATCGAATATGAGAACGAAAATGGAAATTGTGCTTTAAAATGTCATAGTGCAAAGCTCTTACTCCTGATGGTTTTCAGTGTTATTAGCCTGGTATTAGAGTGAATGCAGGAATCAGATATTTGAAATACTACGAATCCCGCTACCATACTGAGGCATTTTCCAACGGAACGTAAAAAAAATGGAACACCAATATGAATGACAAAAGAGAGGTCATTGTAACCACAGAGTAAAGAAAGTAAGAGATTGGTAATCATAGGCTTATTGTGTGTTTACCATTCATCCTGGAATTTACTAGCTTGTCGCAATGCAATTTAATTGTATTGCGCTATTGAAAATGCGAAACTGGTACCAGTAGAGCAAAAAGTGTGTAGATAAACATCAAAGGGAAATGCCTGCTTATTTTATATAGATTACCTGGCATAAAGTGAAGTGTGGATAAGAAAGCAAAACATGGTGAGTAAATGGATTGCAAGAATTTATATGATAGTACAATAGTTTGATGTGCCTAAGGACCCTCGGAGTCCATGATAAGATAAAGAGATTTCCGGAAAAAGCGATTAAAGAATCGCAAGCAGCACAAACATGCGAAAGTGACTAATTAGAAAATGACAAAATCCGGAGGGTTGTATTTAAGGGTAACTCGCTCGATCTATTATTTTATCAAGAGTAAGCTAATGAGCTTGCTAAGAAGAAGGAGAGCATAAAATCTATCATATCTATAATCTTCAATTATACACGAAAATGGAAATGACCTGGATTCACTTTCTAAAACAGTAAAGTAATGTAAACGTATATTGGTATGGAGTTTGAGCTGAATATATGTGTAGCCTTAATTGTGAAGTGAGATATAAAGTTAAAAAATTATTGGATGAAACTACCACAGATTATATCATCTGATAGCTGAAAATAATTAAGAACTCACTGGTTCAGCGGGGCGTTAAAATCGAGAAAAGACAATCGAATTAGGAAGTCTCTGAATAATGCAAGAGTACGCCGCAAGCTAGTACAATATTTATATAGTCGTAAGCATGAATATATAAGATAAATTTTGCTTTGAGTTGCTGGCGAAGTTTGTGGAATGTACAGTCAAACAACAGTACGAATACATTCAAATTAAGTCATGATGAATGATAGTTCCTGGAAATTATGGGATTAACCCATAGACACATGTCATCTAGTCATAAATAGCAATGATTGAGCCGCAAAATCTCTTCCGAAGATAGAACGATATGGGCGGGAGTGAGCTTTGTATGATTATCTCATATGATAGAGAAATATTAGTCGTGAGAACAAAATAAATTAGCATCACTAATTACTACAAACATGTGACGAGAACGAAGCAAGCAATTCTGAAGTGAAAAATAAAAGTGTTATAAAATGTTACCTTATTTGCAGCTGAAGGCGAGTATTTCCATGGGACAGCTACCTACTTCTCTGCAGACCACTAACTTGTATAACTGCTATGGGCGGACAGTTAGCTATTATTTTATATAGACTACAGATGGCTGTACGCTAAACACAAAGAAACTATGTGCAGACGGTACACTGATTTATTTATTCTTTTCAATTAGGATAAGGCATTAATGTAAACTGGGATAGCTGAAAATGGGTTAAGACTAAGTATATATGTATAACAATGTGGAAATAAATTAATTACAAGAAACACAGAACTACAAATGCTTTAAAACCAAATATGTCTATATAGTAGTGTGGAAAGTATTATTGACACATTAGATTAATATTCAGAAGTGAACTAATGTAAAAATATTTACAAAATAAGGTGAAATACATCAATATTCTAGCTATCCCAGCAATATATCTTTTTTTATTATATTCACATATGCTAAAAGAACTCGCCATACTAAAGAAAGAAAAAAACAACAAGAGAAATAACTTCATTTAGATTACATCTCCAAAGAAGTGACATAGAAAAGATTATATTTATAATATAGTAGAGCAGAGAGCCTTGTGTCACAAGAAAATTCTTATGAAACATTTTGTACAGCTACAAATATATGTTGTAAAAATAATAGAAAACAAGTTCTTATAGATACAAAACATGAACAAAATGAAAAACTGCTTTCCGCTTTAAGGAAAAAAAATCAAATGTAAAATAATATCTAAAATGAGAATCAGCTTTGAAGGGCAAAGGGGAAGCAGCAATAGAAATACTTATAAAAGCTAAAAGTACTAAACTGAAAATTTGGCTATAAATCTACCAAGTTAAAATGGCTGTAAGAAAAGGCTATAATTGCAAATACTGGAATAAAGAAAAGATTGGAAAGAAAAAAAAATATGATCGCACGTCTCTGAGATCAGGTCGTAGAGTTGACATTAAAAGTCACTTGTGTATGACAGAGGATTAAAAAACAAATCCTCAACACGGGTAAACAATATATATAGTGAAAGCGAATACATTAAATAACAGGAGAATATGTTGAAGGTAAGAATAAAAATTATTCAAATTGTCTCCATTAAAAAAACAAAGTACATGCATTACAATGTTTAGGGTTTTATATGATGAGGAATTAATTCAGCATTGTGAAATACCAACAGAGAATGGACCATATAATGTTTAAACTAAAAATGACTCATACACTGACTGATAACCGTTCTCCGTGGTATATCAAGTATTATCTAAGATACTGCTGTCACAGACAAGCAGGATACGCTATATCTGGGCGGAGATAAAGAAGACAAGTATATAGAAGCGGAGAAAGGAAATCAAGCCCTAAAAGCGTATGTTGGTGAGGATAAAACATATCATACAAATATCATAGAAATATATAATGCAAAGAACAACATCAACATGTGTATAAAGGAAAATAAAATATCATTGATAATCGTTTCATGCATACTATATAAAGTACTTTCCAGAGTATTGAAAATGCAAACACCAAAGCAAAACACTTGCTTGCATCCAATGCGTAAAGAACTGCGCTCAGCATCAGAGCGAAGGCAGTTAATAAAAATAAAGCAACTGAAACGAAGTAATAAAAAGACAAATAATAATATCGTTGCACCTGGCAAAATTTCAAGCAAAGGATTCAGGAAATGAATGTTCCAGTCTTTTGATTGTAATATTGCATTTTGGCGTGTCGACGTCCATCAATATATAGGAATTATATACACCATAATAATTCTGAGATTCATAGTTTGCATGCCTGTCGCATTTTAGGAGCAGGTGTGCTGTGCAGACTGGCGCCTTGATGCAGCAGAATGTCTCTTTTATCTTTTAACTAACAATTCCCACAACGTATCAAAGTATATAAGAAATCAAAAAATTGTAAGGTGTATATATATGTGGTTATGTGCTTGTACGTTTCCATGTATTAGATTATATGTATAAGAATGTATTTTTATTTCGCTTATACACACACGAGCAAACACAAACACAACCACACGCACGTTCGCGCCCATACACACATACACAAACATACACAAGCACGCACACAAATATTTATATATACATATACTCACATTCACAAAGGTTTGTCTGTACAAAAGGGAGAGCAGGAATTGACAGAAGTGGTGAGAGAATTGAAAGAGTGAGAGAGTGAGCAAGAAAGAAAGAAAGGGACCCATACATGGATAAAGAATTTATTCTTAGAAGACGTCAAACCGTTTCATACATACATGTAAACATGTGTGTGTGTGTGTGTGTGTAAATTATACATACATATCTCTCTCTCTCTCTCTCTCTCTCTCTATATATATATATATAT
>NC_068982.1:118302312-118307010 GCF_001194135.2 Octopus bimaculoides
CTCAAACGGGTTCGGCGTTTGTTAAACACCGATCATATCAAAAGTTGATATAATTATCATTACATTTTCTATGTGATTTAGAAAGCTATTATAAGCGTGGTTATCCAATTTGGCTAAATGCATATAATTTACATCTTTCAACCTCAACTACTGGTTGGACAGTGATTCTTGTGGTGAAGTTCCCTATTGAGAATTGTATTATTTTGTTTATATACTGCAGTACTCGGCTACTAAGCATAAAATTATGGTTACATAAATTAACTAGATTTTGCATAAATTGGATAAAACGATACCAGCACACTCCCTTAGGTGTGAGAATGTGAATTATTACAGCCAAGCGACAATTTGAGTTTCATCAACCTGTACTAAGAGAAAACGAAGCTAACTGTTAGTAAATAAATAATTAATCAAAGGAATATGGAAACAGAAGTAAAATTTCACTTATATATTTGCTGCTTTTATCTTTGAGGAAATGTTATTTGATTAATGATTTTCTCAATGAGTAACGTGTACCGAGGTATGCTGCAATACTTGTAGTTATAAATATTAGATTTTTTTTGTTTTAGTTAGCAAAAAAAAAAAAAATAAATAAAAATATTACCTCCATCTCCATCTCGGGAAAAGCGAGATGCAATCGATCATCTTGCGACAATATTAATGTTGGTTGATTTCACCCACTTTGAGATTTATCATTCTCCCTTTTGATGCTCATAATAACAAAAGGCTTACAGGAAACTGAAATGCTTAAAATTCGTAGCTTTGAGTCAGTCATTAACGTCATCTGCCAGTGTATTGTTTAAGTGTGATAAATAGAATTTTTGTTTTCTGCTTTCTTTTACGTTTTCGTCCTGAAAATGCGATGTTGGTTTTCAAAATCATGCCGAAGGAAAAGCTATCAAGTTTCAAAATCAACCAATAATGAATAAAGATGCATCTATGCATTTCAGGTTTGAAAGAAATTTAGAAGTGTAATGACTGAAAATTCCACTCGTGTATTATGTCGCCACTATTCTAATAAGGACAATGTCTGGTGGCTTCCGTCTTTGGGGAGTAAATCTTAAAAAATCCATGTTTCTTTGTTTGCTTGTAAGAGTTTATCGGCATATAATCATCTTGCATCATTTGTCACTCATTTTAGCTAACATGATCCTCGATTTGAACAATTGTTTTATGTTTCTATGAATCGGCCATTACGCCTTCTAATTTGATATTTATTTTTAGGTGACTGTCTGTAAAGTTAATATAAATTTTTCATGCATATTTCCATTATCACATCCTTCAGTATTTAAAGGGTAGGACTGAATACTCTTTGTGATGACTGGAGAAATGTGGACATCCTCACACATCTCTGAAAAGCAATTAATTTTGTGCTTTAGCCTACAGGTGCATTGGATTCGATGGATAATACGAATTGATGAATTTGCTGAACAAATGTTAAAATTTTCTGCAAAATAGGAAATACGAAAAGCTTCTGTGCCCTGTTGCTATTATCTTCGACTTAAAAGTCCTCGCATGCTTTTGTCAATGTAATTTTGTCCACATACTTACATACGATATAAAAGCTAAAGGTCAAATTTCAGTCCTTATATATGCTTTAAAGATCATGGATAAGAGCTGTATATATGTAACTCTCCTCTGAATGTCTATTTTAGTTGAGAAATTTGATTGGTAGGCACATATGAGTATCCAACGAGTTATGTTTTGCGAATCACAATTAAAAAATCCATCAAATATGTTTTTTCACAATGCCACTGAGGAAGGGAACCAGGTGAGAACAGTTTGTAGTTTCAGAGATCGTTTCCTCTAACCAAAGAAAATAACGAGCTTCTGGCATTCTATAATGCAGCGAAAACAACAAAACTATCCCGAAATAGATGCTTTTATAAATAGCTCTTTCAACTGGATCTCCAATGGCAATAATATGCAAATATATAACCTTGTGGCATAGAAACAATTCAGTTAATATTCCATGACATCTTGGATTTTATGAGAAATAAATGAACAGATCAATGTGGCCAAACATTCCGACATACCTATAACCTCTTCAATTTATTCACGCTTGCATTTATACACCGTGTCCTATGAATGATTAGGACTACTTTGAGAAATTAAGCAACATTCATGTGATTTCAGCCGTTGATAAAATCTTCTTATAGGCTAAGTTTAATGACTTCATTTTCATGGACTTACTCTCTGTACTTAACGAGCTGTTAATGGAAACGATTAATTTGAACTGAGGCACAAGACTAACAATTTAGAGAAGTGACTGCTCGTAATTGACTGATAATATTTTTTTTTTCACTTCAAAAATATGAAAATAAAGTTGAATTTGGTGGATTTCAAATTCACCTTCCAGAGACAGTAGTGCAGCAACTCATATAAATGTAAGAGATTGGTGAAATTTCTGCAAAAAAATATATTTTGTATAGAACTGCTCTGCAACATGTACGTCATATGATAAAGGTCACATCATTACAAATAATGACATTAAAACTACGTTCATATTTTCTAGCAACACATTTTCTGCGTGGATAGTTAATTTTAGTGACAATCTCATGCATAATTCTCCTGAGTAGTTTCAAAGCTCTTTAAATATTCATTATGTTGAGCAAACGCTTCCTGAATATCAAGCAATGTTTCCACTGAAAAACTTACAATATTCTTAGCAAGTTTCCTTTTCTGCCATTGATTGTCACCCCTGAAGTATGCTTGAATGTTTATGTGATCAGCTTTCGAAAGCGGACGGAGTATCACTGTCATAATAAATTTGTTGTTTTATACCTAATTTAATCAATTAATGCTTAAATTTGGACGAATGATGGACGGAACACTGGTAAGCATTTTGAAAAGCAGCAAGGGCGTGCGTATATCTATGACTTTGACCCGAAAATGTAATGGTGGACGAAAGGCCGCTAAGCATTTTGCCCGGCGTGCTAAAGGTTTTCTTAGATCACCGCCTTCAATACTATAGATACTACAACACTTTTCTAAGGTTAGTGGATGTAATTTTTACTTTTTTTTCCGAAAGATTTCATTCTGTCCCAATTCATTTAACAAAGTTTAATTAATGAATGCTTAAATTTCATATAGTTGTTAAATGAATTGGAATGAGAATGAAGTCTTTCTGAGAATTTTTTTTAAAGTGTTACATCCACTGGCCTTCATAGACATACGCATGCCATGACTACTTTCAAAATTACGCTAATCAACAAAAACTTGCTACGTTAATTTTGAAATGAAATCTTCACAAACATTTCAAAGTTAACAGGTTGTGTTAACAAAGCCTAAATGTGAATTTACAAGTAAATGAAAAAATATGAGTATTGCCTCACGTGATCTTTAATTTTAATAGTTGATGCACTAATGTAACATTCAATAAGAATGCTTTGCAAAATTAATTGCTCCTATGAAGTATCAAAAAAACAAAAATATACTCATAGAAAAGCAACATTTCATCGGAATGAGTGACACAGAGAAATAAGTGTAAGAGTTCGACATTAAAATTCATATTATTCTTAAAGGAAAGTTTTTGTTTCTTTTCCATCTGCTACATGTAAATAAAGACTATTCTGACTTGGAACTTATTTATACATTTTTATTTAGAAAATATATTTAATTCGGTGGAATATTCAGCGAGAGAGAGAGAGAGAGAGAGAGAGAGAGAGAGAGAGAGAGAGAGAGAATCAAGATATTATATTTGCATCCATGAACACATATAAAGAATTGACCAAGAATAGCGATACAGAATAAATTGGTATGTAATTTCTTATCAACCATTATAATTTTTTTGGTAACAGCTGACCATCTACTTTGAAATATATTCTCCAACACTAAATTTCTTTCAGTGAATTCTAAAACTGTTCACTATTACTTGGAACATATATGCAATCACTTTTATGTAGAAAGAAGTTAATTTATATTACTACGCTTTATAACTGTAGAATTTAGGTTCGATTTCAATAGATATACAGCAGACGCATGTAAACAGCCGTCTATACTTTGTCGCGAGTATGTATATACCTGTGCCTGCCTAATTGTGAACATAGTCTTGTTAGATCTGTCCCATGATTCGAAGCATTCGAGTGAAATTGATATTTCTAAATATATTTTCAGTTTAGCATTTTACATAGAAGATGCAGCTCAAAATTTAACATTTTCTAAGCATAATGAAGCGTAATATTTTAACTTCTATTATGTTTAATCATTGAAAAATATTGTGAGACTGTGCATGTTACGTTTATTTTTGCTTATTATTCGAGTTCTGTTGCGGTTTTGTATATATTATTTAGAAAAAAAAATGTTATGTGGTAGATGTGTATGCTTATAACATCACGCCTACCTACTATTTATTTTACAAGCACATTTTATTAAATTGATTACACTTAGAGTTGAACTATGAACAGGCAAACTCATTCATTCATACTTTAATATATATATATGCATGTACGTACATGATCTTATACACACACACACACACACACACACACACACACACATACATATATATATATTGATAGAAAAGACAACAAAAGAAAGAAAGAGACCTCGATATTATGTAAATAGAGGAATTTATCTGTATAAATATGTAACACTTATTCGGTAGTCATGATAAAACTCCGAGTTTCGGATGACAGGGCGGAAACCCACGCCACCATGTCTTTAGCTATCTGGCCATTGAAAATCCCTGCGACCGTTAAA
>NC_068982.1:118307153-118317513 GCF_001194135.2 Octopus bimaculoides
ATATATATATATATATATATATACCCGCATACACCCACACACACACACATGCACAACACCCTCGCACCCATAAACACACACGCAAAATAAGGTCCATACACATTTCAAATACGTACATGCTCAACATGAAAAAAAGCGGCTACAAGCAAAATACAGAAAGAAGTGTGAAAAAGCCATAAGGGCAAAACGCGTCTATATGCGCATATTGTCGCATGCACGCACATACATCTATATGCGCACCTACCCGCACACACGCACACATCCACAAGCGCGCACACAAGGTTCTATGTACACGTCTATAGACGCACAGGAAACCAAAAGCAGGGTGGAAGGGAGAATACAGAAAAAATATATGTGAAAAATATACAAAACATTATCTCTATAAGTATGTAAAAACATATATAAAATATATGGAATATATATTAAAAAATATATAAGAAATCTAAGTAAAAAGTATAGAGAGATGAAACGGTTTTACATAGACACAAATATAGAAAGCAAGTCCTATCAGTAAACTTGGGAGGACCTAAAACGTAGCAAATATTTAGCCACAGTGGACATGATCTGAAAAGTTCACCCTTATTTTATACTAGGGCAACGCTATTAAAAATGTCCCTATCAGAGGAGAGGCTAGAAATTCTTTTACTTAATTATTTTAACTAAATTTTTAAACAGGATAGTATATTGCGTATTAAAAAGAAGTTCTCAACAACAGTGAGAAAAACCGTTGGAAGTACCAACTAGAGATTTCATTACCTTCGTGCGCTCAGGTCAGCGGATCAGTTTCAAGAAGAATAAGAAACTTCCTATGAGAGAGGGAAAGTGGAGCAGCTATTGGGTAGTGACTGCAAATTTACCAGGGTGCCAGTTTTCATGTGCTGTGAAGAAAGGAATGTTGTAAATCCAGTCGAGTTAACTGTCCCTCATGAAGACAACATGGACGCCGCTTGGGCTCGAAAGATTGACCCTCCTCAACGAATGTGAAGACGCAGGCTGGTAGTGGAGCATTTTCCAATCGAAGTCGGATGTAGAGAGCTTCTTAGACACCATGTGAGACGACGGTTGTTATCGTGAGGCCTAATTCATCGAAAGGTAAATACCACCATGACCGATATCCAAACTACAGTGGAGAAGACTAGCCACTAAATTTGGTTAAAAAGAGACGATGAGCGATAGCTGCAGAAGTACTGAGCTGTATTTAATAACCAGTTGATCTAGCAAGCGGTACGTCAATGCGCACGTGGGCCGGTGCGCATTGATGCCCTCGAGAGGTAGGCCCCAAAACGGCGCGCATTCTCTCCTGATGATCCCATACACTTGCTAGCTTCCGGTATGCGGAGTTCTCGACAAGTAGCACTTGCATGTGCAAGTTGTTTGCAAGACAACTTGGGGGCTAGTAATGCAGAATGCTTCTGTAGTTTTTGGGACGTTACACGCGACTAACCCTCTCCCTCCCAACATATTTGTCTTGTGCCTAAATCAGAAACAACAGTTTTAGGAGACGGACGGGAATAAAATTACAGGAGAGAAGAGGAAATAACAGTGGATGACAGAGACGAAGAGAGAAAGTAATATGAAGTAAAACGTGTGCGAAAAAAAGTTGTGGTAAAAAATAGAGATGAAAATCTGCGAAATAAAAGTAGTTGGAGTTATTGAATGAGGACTTGGAAGAAATTAATGAAAGAAAAGCGTAAGATATAAGAAAGAGATAGATAAAAAAAACAAAAACACATAATCAAAAAAACAACAGAGGGAACGGGGAAAAGTGGGAAATAGAATGAGGCAAAAGAGGGAAATGGAAAGAAAGCTGAGAATAAAATAAAAATAAAATATACGAAAAATGTGCAGCCCAATATAACAAGTGTAATTTCACTAAAGGAAACAGAGTATAGGTGTGTGACAATAATACATTATGATGTTTCAATTAGTTAAAGACATGTTTTTCAATACAGGGTAGTAAATGCATGTGCGTGTAGAAAAATGAAGTAAATATCTCAAACACAGAGAATAGAAATATATCAGAATAAAATGAAAACAGGAAGAAATTGGGCAATATACAGTCTTTTAAAAATTGAAACACACACACGTCACTCTTTTTATTCTGCTGTTATTTAATTAGTCTTTTTTCTCTTTCGATTTCTTTCTCTTCTTTCTTTTGAAGCCTTTCTCTCTCTTCCCACTTATCTCTGTCCTTGTTTACTTCGCTTATGTTTCCCGTCTTTTTGTTTTTTCTCCCATCATTTCCATTCTTTTTGCTCATTGTTCTCTAGTTTACTCCTTCCAGTTTTTTATTCACTGACACCTTCTATTTTATCCCTTTTCAGCTCATTTTCCTCTCTCCTATCGTCATTCTTTGTTCAATCACCGCGTCTGACATATTCACGCAGAAATCAGTTTCTTTCATACTCCTTATTCTTCTTTTGTTTCCGTTTAACTTCTGTCCCTCCTAATATTATTTCTAACTTAAGCACAAACAAAACTACACGTTTTTCCAAGGGTGTTAACTGATTAAATCGACTGCAGTTCTTGATTTGCACTGTACTTTATTGACGAAGTTCGGCTTTGATTTGAACTGTAATTTATTGAACCCACAGTCCGGCTGGATTTGAACTCAAAACGTAAATAGCCAGAAAAAATATTACAAGGTCTTTTAAACGACGCTCTAATAATTCCGCCAATCCACAGCTATTAAACAAATAGCTATTTCATAGACCGAAGTTAGGTGAATACACCAGTTGATTAAATTAACCATAGCATTTATCTACATGCTTTAATCGGCTTCATAAAAATGAAAACGAAGTTGCATTCAGTGTGATTTGAACTCATTCACAACATACATTGACTGAAATTGATAGCGAAATGCTTTATCACCGACGTTCTTCCTATTCTAACAGTATGTTATTTCCTAATAATGATATATACATCCTTATTACGTAATAGCTTTTCTTGAAGAATTGAAAGTTGTCACACCCAAGCGAAATTCTTAGTAACCTGACAAATGAAATATACCAACACTGTTTTTTAACATTCAGTTTTCTCCTCCAGAACTGTATGATGACATATGCACACACTCATGTTACAACATATAATTATATATATATACATTCTCATACATGTGCACACACTCTAACACACATACACGTACTTTCACCAGCTGAACTAAGTGCAATTTTATTGGCGAGAATTTTTGTATCTGTTCATCTGTATGCTTGCTTTGATTGGTGTCAAATAAACACTCTTTCGGATATTCAATCATCTCACTTTAAATACAACGCTGTTTTCGACCCGTGCCAATTTAAGCATTACATATTCACGGTCCGACCGAGCATATTGTGTATATTATTACCAAGAGAAGACTTGATGAAACGCTTACAGCTGCTATTATCTTTGTTTGCACCTTTCCGCTAGATATCTTATTACACTTTGTTGATGTTACTTTTATTATTTGCGCACATATTGTTTTACTCTAGAAAAATACAATCACTTAAATGTATGTACAATACTCAGGCATCCATTAACTTCGCAATAACAGAGGGTACAAAATGCATGAATGTTCTAAATCATGAATAACATTTAATTACACACATTTGATAGGAGAGTTGACTGAACAATCACCGTAGTTACAAATATATAAATTTATTTAACCATATTGAACACAGCAGGAACCATTGCTACATACGTAGTTCAATAAATGACGAGCTAATGTTTCATGCAGAATACTCAGACTACCGATGTATCTCAATATATTTTTCCCACCATGTATGTATAACAGTGAACAACTCCTCTTACAATACATGTCAATAGAGGAGCATTTATAAGGTAGCCTGACATATAATATATACGAACAACATAACAAATCATGCAACGGAGAAAAAGAAGAACACATTAAAGCATGGAGTCTCCCGTAGGCTAGTCCTACGAAGAAAATAAGAACAATTCGGAAAGTAACACATGAAACAAAGTTGTGTGAACTCTGGTCATTTATGGCTCAGGTACGATTAATTTGCAGCTGCAAAAGAAATAAAAGCAATGGAATTGTGAACAACCAAAACATATATTTCTATAATAGCGAATAACACTTTGTTACAATGCCTAGCTAATAGAAACGGCTCCACATAGTTTGTCGATGTGCTAGAAACAATACCTAGATTTCCATCAATGTGTGCACGACCAACTTGAAAAGTGAAACATTAATTCGGGTAATGGAGCTATTGATTTTATGTTTGCATAAACAATAAAACCATGGTTTGAATGGCTTTAATCATAGGGCGCCTCATTAGGCGTGACCAAGGGTTGAACAATAAGGATAACAATAAATTCAAATCGACATCTACGTAACCGCAAGCACTAAATTGACAATTCTAAAGATTGTTATGTTTTAATTTGATGAACTTTCATCATCACAAGCAAGAATGGTATAGATGCGATTATTGGTTTGGCTAGACGACCATTGCCTTGCAATTATAGAGGACAGCCCATGACATACACTTCAGATGAATACCGACAACAAACACACAAAAATATCTGTTGTGCCAGTAACTACTTTCATCCCAGATTATATACTGATATATGTTAGTGTAGAGCAACAGTAACAATTCTGCTTTGAGCTGGGTATAATTTTTGCTCGTCCCCATATACTTCTGATAGATTCTAAGAAGATACAGGAATAGACGAAGGCCAGAGTCAAATCTCTGATAAACTATCGACATTTTTAAGACTTGTTATTCGATCGAGGAGGAACATTAAACTCACAATAAACACAGCTACACTGAAATATATACCAATGCACTTTACAACAATTTACGCAGCATAGCGTACTTAATATATCTCAGATTCTACATAATACAAAAGACTTAGTACCGAACTTACTCAGATAACCGCACTGTACAACATTTTCAGAATATGCGTATTTTCACTCCCAGAAATCGAACGTACAACACATTGAAAACCTGGCACTTTCTGTAGGTTTTGATGCGCAATCTGTCAAATATTCGCAATAATTCACCTGCATATGTATTAATCACTACATAGAATTTGATATATGGCTATATCGCTTCCTCCACAAAAGTACCTGTCCATTGTACAAAGCATTGCGTTTGCAATAACTACAAAGCAAAATATTGCCAAAAGAACAGATTAAGATATATATTACAAGCGGAGCTACAAAAACAGTTAATATGCACATACATAAATGCGTGATACATATATTCACATACATAGAAGCGCTGATATAAGAGAGCCAAAACACGCAGCAGATATAAAACATACACTTGATTCAGCGCATTCAGTGAAACCATTGCTTGGGTGTAATACGCAGGATGCAACTAGTATTATATTTTGAACGGCATACACATATACTAAAATACAATATTCACGCAGCTTTTAATATATTTCATACAGTAAGCACACGTGCTCCAATACAAACACCTACATATGCAAACACGCGCAAACATGAGCTACAATATAAGACATATATTTAGCAATACACTTACATGTTGTGAAATACAAGACATTCAACGGGCATATAGAACATGCCGACATTTGAAACAAGAACCATGCAATAACTAAAACAACCACTAAATATAATGCGATGCATTATAACACCATCGTCGCGCAAATACCATGATTATTATAACCAAACATGCATTTGTTTCAAAGGACATGCTTTAAGGTTTTTAATAACCATTTCTTCAACCACTCGCTCCTGGAGGACTCTAAACAGACGAGAAAGTCTTAGCTAAATGTATTTGATCGAAGTTTGCTTGAATCTACGCAGATAATAAAATGCTTGCACCACTAGCGAATGAGTGATGCTAAATTTCCTTGACCAATGTACTAGAAATGGGAACCCGGACGTCATCAAATTATACGTTCCCATTTTACAAAAAGAAGCACAATGTAACCAAAAGGTCAATATGCTGATTGAATGTGTGAATGCGTGCACATGTTTGTGCATAAGAGAATGAAGTGGGTGAAGAAGTGGAAAAAATTAAATCATTATATTTAACCGATTAATCTTATAAAACAATTCATTTCCCTCCTATTTAAATATGCATAGACATTAGAATTCAAAGTGTGTGCATCCAAATTGCCAAAAAGGATATGTATATATTAAAATAATTTTCGATAATAATGCAAATCCTAAAAAAATTATAATTACTATACCAAATGCATATAAAATCAAATATTGTTGCGATGGATACTATTTCGAATAGAAATAGCATGGCTATCATATATTTAAGAAAAGCAACGTCATTCGAATAGGAAACACTGAAATGAACAGTGTGTAAATATAACACAATATACACACGCTGAAACAACTGCTAAATCAATTCAGCCAAGACTGAAGGTATATAAGAAAGGAAAGTGAATAATCATCGTTCAATAAACATATATTACAGATATTATGTTAGTTGGTCAACAATAATTTGGGATTATTTCGAACAATAATTTGGGATACAAATGGGGCAACATATCACTTTGGAGATACAAAACTGGAGGTTAGTAATAAACAAAAAATTGTGCATTAAAAAATAAAATATATAGTATACTATGAAATCTGAAAAGAAGGGTGCTATGCTCTTTGCTTTTTATTATTTGCCAATAAAAGAAATGCCTATCAGTGTCTATTCGAAGACGTAAATTCCACGTTTGGATGCCACGTTTGAATCACAGCTATTTTCCAACCTTCCGGCCCTGAGAGAGTATAATACAGGTCGATGGCGATGAATAGGCAGAGTTATGAGAGCTCCGAGAATGTTATGACATGTGGTGCAAGTCTTTCTGTCTAAGCAATCAAATGATATGATATAAAAATAAAGTAGCCACTATGAAGCAATGGACGACTAACTTTTTTGAAATTTTGACATGCACAAGATACTTTTCCAGGAAGTTATTGACCAGGTGTCGCTGGTCTCCCTGCTGGCATCAGAAAGGATGTAATAATATCCTTAACACAATTACGTATCAATTAATAAAATGGTTGTGATCTCTCAAAGGTGTTGCTTCATTTATTCTGTCGAATTTAGTATGTAAATTAGTGAACAAACCAAATTTATACATCATTAGACCGCCATTAACCTTCAACCACTCAACAAAGAATTAGCATGGCTAGAATGTTTAATGCGTACTAAATATTTTTGACTGGGTTCGCTCGAGCAGCAGATCACAATAGCGAAAGGCGTATTTTGAATTGAATAGAAATTTATGTTCAGAAAACAGTTGAGGGTGAATGAGGGGTTGTGTCTTTTGTAGTTTATCGATATATACATATATGATGGAGCAGGCATATGCGATCTTATTGGACTATTTCTACTCGATATGTTGGGCAAGACTTTTCCTAACGTACACTTCGCACTTTACAAAGACGATGCCCTAGCTTTAACCGCTAATACCAATGGACCAGCAGAGGATCGGTTTAGGAAGGATCTTATCCATTTGATGAAAAATGTTGGTCTTAGCATAACTACAGGTACCAACCTGACGGTTGTCAATTATCTAGATGTGTCCTAAGATCTAAATAAGAATATTTATAAACCTTATTGGAAGCCCAACGATAGACTTAGTTATATCAATGTGGGTTCAAGCAGGAAGAAATTCTTTTTTAATACACAATATACTATCCTTCATTTACTACAATGCTCTTCCATCTATCTGGTAGACTTGCAAGGCCTCTTCTCTAAAATTCACTTGTCAGTGAGGAATAATATTCCCGGAGTACTTATCTCGTCGACACAATTAATATTTTTTCTGTCTAAATCATTTTGAAGACTGCGGAATAAATGATAATCGGTGGGGCAATATCCGACAAATATGCCGGTTGGGTCATAGTTTCCCATTCAATAGCACCAACCTTTCGAATAAAATCCCCGCTGTATGTTGCCGGGCATTATCCTAATGAAAGAACACCTTTTGTCTTGAAACCAAAGATGGTAGTTTTTCTTCTACCGTTGACTTATGCCAATCAAGATGCTTGCGGTAGATCTCCTTTGTTAACGTCTAGTTTGTGTTGAAAAGTATGCAGTGGACTAAAACAACTCCCAAATTATTACTAGAAATAAATATTATATTTTCTATTATCTCTAAGGAATATATCGATTATATTTAAAATCTCTTTAATAATGTTAGTTTTACCTTGATCGCCGTAAAGAATAATTAGCCAAATGTTGTTCTTAATATTCATATTGTTATATTTATTATTTATATTATTAAATTTATTATTATCATTAAATGAATTAATCTTATTTAATCTTATTATTTTTTCCATCATAATTATGCTTGTTTTTTATTATCATAATACCTATTATTCTTACCATTATTACGTAAGTAAACCTTACCATAATTCTTAATGTTATGCTTATTATTATAGATAATAAATGGATCATTAATATTATAATCTTTGATATTATAATCATATTTCAAATTATTAAAGAATTACTATATTATTACTATATCCCGCCCCACGAAGGGCTTCCTTATAATAAGGTCCATGTTTTTCGAAAATCTCAAAATTAGAAGAGGGTAACGATATTCTCTTACCTGTATTATATGTTAACGATTTCTTAATTGAGGATGGATGATTACTATTAGCATTATTATATCTAATGTTTTCATTAATTTTATGGAATGGTTGGGTTTTACCTGTTATTAAATTAAAGTTAGCATCTAAATAATTAACATTATAGTCCTCATTATAAATAGTAATCGTTAATCCATTTCTGTTTTAAAAACTATATAGCTTCTTATATAATTCTAGTGTTCTATTGGTGCAATTCTTAGCAATAAAAGGTCATCCCTATATAAACCACCTCCCAATTTTAAGTTTTCTAATTGAAGTTCTGATAATAAATATATAACTACTAAATCAGTTACCTGCGCAGAATCGGGTGCCCCCATTGGTATATCAAAATCGTCCCTACTATCCTTCCTAGCACACAATTTATTATTATATTTAATAAATGATTCCCTAGTCATTTTAACTACATTTACTTCATCATAAGTTATACCTACCTTCTTTATTGCATAATTTAAGGCCCTATTAAGTACAATCTCATTAAAAGAAGAATAATAATTATCTATGTCTATTGGAATAAATTTATATCTATTTTTATCTTTAATATCATTAAACCATTTTAAAGTATTTATAGTACTATTCCATAGATTAAGGTAATTAATATCCTTTAATCTATCTATATATTTATCTAAAATGATCTTACTTAATTTATCCACATCTGATTTGCAAGGACAAATAAGCCCAACTTGAGGTTCAGAATAAAACTTATCCTTATGGTCTTTCAAAGTAATTCTAGAGTGCATAGGTACATGAAGTTCAGTTTTATTATCTAACTCATATGTTATCATTATTAATTTAGAGGCTTCTTTTTATAGAATAAGGAGTATTTTCTGGAACAATTTTATATTTTTTATCAATTTCTTTCTCTAATAGGTTATCATATAATTTAACATCTAGTTTATGCAGGTTCTTAGTTTTATCTGATTGTACTATAATTCCTTTTATATTTCGCATTTCTTTTATTTTAATAGCTAGATATCATAAATAATCATTATGTCTATTTTCACCACCTTCCAGATATTATTTTCTAAAATCTGTATATCCATATTATACGGAGGTTCTTTACTAGATTTAAATTGTGAGTTGATGTAATTGTAATTGTCTACATCGTTATTATTAGATGTATTATAATTATTGTAGTAGGCTTTCCATTCAATTCTAGTAATAAAATTCTTAATAGTATTAATAAGATTAAAAATATATTCATTTCTAGTTGGAATATGGTTATGAAAGACGTGTAGTCATGTTTACTATTTCAATATTTATTACTTTGTACTTTTATATTATTATTATAGGTCATTTTATTGTATTTTGATGGATGAATTAAATAATTGTGGTTTTTTCTCTAAATTATATAGGCACAGGAGTGGTTGTGTAGTAAGTAGCTTGCTTACCAGCCACATGGTTCCAAGTTCAATCCCACTGCGTGGCACTTTGGGCAAGTGTCTTCTACTATAGTCTCGGGCCGACCAAAGCCTTGTGAGTGGATTTGGTAGACGGAAACTGAAAGAAGTCCGTCATATATGTATATATATATATATATATGTATGTGTGTATATGTTTGTGTGTCAGCGTTTGTCCCCTCCCAACTTTTAACAACCGATGCTGGTGTATTTATGTCCCCGTAACTTAGCGGTTCGGCAAAAAGACACCGATAGAATAAGAACTAGGCTTACAAAGAATAAGTCCTGCGGTCGATTTGCTCGACTAAAAGGCAGTGCCCCAGCATGGCCGCAGTCAAATGACTGAAACAAATAAAAGAGTAAAGAGTAAATAGAGTATATATAT
>NC_068982.1:118318059-118320513 GCF_001194135.2 Octopus bimaculoides
TATATTTATTTATTTATTTATTTATTTATATATATATGTTTAATAGAATTAGGTTTCAAGGAAAAAGACTAGATGTGGTATAAATAGGGGAAAAGTAAAAAGGAAACGAAAAAAATGCAGATCTGACATAAAGAATAAAAGATTTTCAGAGAAAAACAAAATGCGTACATACAATTAGATCATGTGAGGTGGAATTATGAAGTATAAAAATGATTGTAATGAATCGTTATAGAGATTCAAAGACATATCAGTATCGTCAGTGCTGATCACTGACTTTGAATGAACACCGAGTTCCAAACGGTGTTGGGTCTAATAGTGCCTAAGTGAAAAGATTACAGGCAAGGGATGGAAGCAGTTCTAGAAGTGATGCAATTAAGGTAGATGTAAATACTGGAATATGAATGATGTTTGATATGTATCGAAATTAATGGGAATATTGGAATTGGTAAGGTTAGTAGTGTCCTGTATTAAGTTGTTTGCTCTTGATGAGTTGTGGGTAATATTTATGAATGAGTGTTGACGCTTTATTTAATATTTGCTGTACTGAAGTGTTCTGTGAACGTTGATAAAAAGGAAAAATTAGGAAGTTCGGTTTTAGATTCCTAGCACATATTTCTAAGGGCTCACTGACCTGTATCTCTCTATATTGTGGGTAGTGGATTTGTTCCTTGTGAAGATTTGTTCTTCGTCGGAGTGACTTCTTGACGTGTATCTCTCTATATTGTGGGTAGTGGATTTGTTCCTTGTGAAGAGTTGTTCTTCGTCGGAGTGACTTCTTGTTTAGCCTATATAGTGATTTCCGCACCCTAAGCAGCTAATAGCATAGATTACGTTTTCAGAGGCACAGGTGAAATTTGATTTTATCTTAAATATTTCACTTTGCTTGAAGTGAAACTCTGTGGCCTCCAAAAGGTGGGGAGCATATGCCAGAGTTAGGCCGCCCGCATTTTTTCACTTTTGGTTCTGTTGCAAATGGATATAATTTTGTGCTCGTTAATATTTTTCGAATGATTTCGGTTGCATTTGCTCTTGATAATTTTGTGTGAGCCTAAAATTTTGTTCATTGTTTTATCTCCAGTGAGAATGGGTAGATTGTGGGTGATGATGTTGCAGGTCCCATTGTTTCTAGGATTGTGTGCGGAGATATGTGGGTGTATTTTTAAATCTAGTGTAGTATCTGTGTTAACTTTGCTTAATGTTTGTATGTTTATTTCCTTTGATCGTTTAATCCTATCATTTATTAATAAAGTTGGGTAATGTCTCCTGATTAGTGTTGATTTAAGTTGAAGGAGTCTTCGTTCACGAGTGTTGATATACAAAACTACGGTACAGATTCGTTTCCCTAAATTATAAGGTATATTAATTTTTATGTGTTTGGGATGGCATCAGTTGAATAATAGTTATTGTTTTGAATCTGTGCGTTTATAGCAGATGTCCTTTTCCAGAAGGTTATTGACTATTTTAAATAGGATGTCACGAAAAGGAAATTGTTTATTGCTGTATTCCAGGAAAATCACTATATAGGCCAAACATGATGTCACTCCGACGAAGAACAAATCCGCTACACACAATATAGTCAGATACAGGTCCGTGAGCACATAGAAATATGTGCTAGGAAATTTAAACCGAACCTCCTAAATTTCCTTTTTTATCAACATTCAGAGAACACATCAGTACAGCAAAAATTCAATAAAGAGGTAACTTCCACTAATAAATATCATCCACAGCTCAACATAAACACACAACTTAATACTGGACACTACTGACCTTACCAATTCCAATAATCCCACTAATCTACACACATCCCATACACCATTCATATTCCAATATTTATATTTACCTTAATTGCATTAATTCTAGAACAGCTTACCTCCCTTACATGTAATCTATTCACTCGGGTACTATTAGACCCAACACCGTTTGGAGATCAGTGTTCATTTAAAGTCAGTGATCAGCTCTGAAGATACCGGTATGACTTTGAATCTCTATAAGGATTCATAAAGATTACTATATTTCATAATTCCACCTCAGATCATCTAATTGTATGTATATATCTTTGCTTTTCTTAAAAAAAGCCTTTATTTTTTATACCCTATGTACATTTTCTTTCTTTTCTTTTTACTTTTCTTCTCTCTCTCCTTCTCTCTCTCTCTGTCTCTACATATATATCTATATATTTAATCCTTTATATTGAACACTCAATATTTCATCTATTCAATAAGACATATTCCATATATTCAATAAGACATTCAATACTTTATTTCATAGTACCATCCATTTTTATTTTATTTTATATTATATATTGTATATTATATTATATATTGTATATTCCATATTCTATAGCCCACATTGGTTTTGCAGGAATATAAATAAAACATAAAAAACAGACAGTGAACTCTTTTAAACAAAATAATATATTCCTCTATACACAATCATACAAAACCCCCTTTTTTG
>NC_068982.1:118320830-118325134 GCF_001194135.2 Octopus bimaculoides
GTAGAAAACAAACAGACATATTCGTATATATATATATATACACACACACACACACGCACGCACACACAGACTCACACGCACACACACACACACACACATAATACACACACACACACACACAGACACAGACACATATATATACATATATACATGGAAAATACTATCCCTCTGCTAGCAATAGAAGACAAACATTCCTCACACGTTGAATACAGTTTAAACAGGGTGTCTTGCACATGTGTAAATATATTTTGGTCACAGATAGGCTATCGATTGAAGGGAACTTTGTTTTAATATATGCTGTCTTCTCTTTTGTTAAAAGATTCTCTTAAATTCTTATATGTGTGTGCATGATGTATGAAGCATATAATAAAGTTTGTAGTGCCAAGCTGCAACTAAGCTTCACACAAAGTTTGGCTATCCATCAACAGAAAACCTATGAACAAAACCTTGAAAGTCATACGCGAACTACCTAACTTGAAATTCAAGGCTTTATACAAACTAGTTGTTTTAAGAAAAGGAAAATAATGATAAGATGTATTATTTTAATGCTTATGGAAGTTCATTAATTATTGATAGTTCATTGTTTTCGGCACTGGCTGTACTATTGAGTTGAGTTTAATTTGGATCTGTGTGTTCTCATGTTTATTTAATATTCCTAGTGAGTTGCAGCTGATGAAACAACTGATTATATTAACGAGCTGAAAATTAGTCAAACAGAACAGTGTTAGTGACCAATCATGTAACTTTTGATGATTTTGGTTACAGTTCTTATCATGCAAAAGTAACTTGTCATTCCGCTGTGCAAATGAAAAGTTATTCTGATAGCAATTAAATTTTCTTTATAGTTTGAGTAATATCTAAACTCTTTTTTAAATTTTGTCATTATGAATAGATCTTATCGTTTAATGTTAAAATAATGGTTCACTACTTGGTTAAAGATATTCAAAATTAGTATTTAAAGATCGTAGCTGGTGTTATAAGGCCGCAAATGATAACACTAAAGAAGTCAAATTACATTCCATTATTCTGCAATGCACACCTGATGTTAGTCATACTGAAAAAAAGAACAGTACGTACTGTTAATGCAATATTATAAAACCATTGTATAATTAAGCATTAGTTAACTATAGAACATTTGTGGAAACTTGCTTCCCTAAAGAAACTGTACGGATATTTTAAAAGATTAATCTGCTCTGACAGCTTGAGTAAATAGGAAAACTGTTTGCGAAACTTCGTAGCTAGATTCTCAAGTGGTGTTCTTCATATAAAAAGATGAAGAAATGCAGAAGAGACAAGTGTCTTGGTCATAAAAATAGTTGTTTGTTTCTCTGTGTGTTCTGCAAAGAAGATTCTTTAAATTTGGTTCTCAATGACACTGTTTGATAAATTGAGGAAGCAACTAGTACGTTCAGCCTTGTGTAATATATTTATAATTATATCCGAGTTTCTTTGGATATACCACCTGGGAAAAATATGAGATTAGCACTTTGAAAAGATCAATAAACAGAAATCAGTACCATCAGATTGTATTTTAATAGGTTACAAGGTTCCAAAGAGGAAAGCAAATGTATGGTACTCTTTTCGTTTATGATCCAGTCAGATTGCTCGATGCAAGTGAACCTCTTGGAGGAGGTAAGCTGTAACATCACTGGGACCAAATATCTTCCTGTTTTTCTAGAATTCAAAATCTACCCTTTTTTGGGAATTTATAGTGCCCGGGTAGGACAAACTAGACATTTCTTAGCAGCTAAAGAATAGTAGATGTTAGAATTTCGTTGGCGAGGCATTTGACAAGCAATATCATGCTGGTTGCCAAGGTCTTCCAGCTCGAATGGTGTGATATTTTCTGCTAAAGATGAGTCTGGAAAATTGGTTTGAAAGATTGGTCTAGAACGCTATCAATGATATAAGCACATCAGCTGAAAACAGCCCCAGTTGCTTGAGGTTGACAAGAGATGGCAAAATAATTTGTGACCCC
Organism: Octopus bimaculoides; assembly: GCF_001194135.2. Taxonomy (NCBI): domain Eukaryota; kingdom Metazoa; phylum Mollusca; class Cephalopoda; order Octopoda; family Octopodidae; genus Octopus; species Octopus bimaculoides. Next base: position 118,322,809 of record NC_068982.1, read on the forward strand.
TAGTTACGTGCTGATGAAAAGCAAGGATTTCATACATTGTGATGGATTCAGGAGAAGAACTTCCAATATCTCTGGGTAACTCCTGTAGTTTCTATTTCGGGTAAATTACCTTCATGTTTATTTTACTTTAAAACATGGCTATATGGAAATAGTTGAGCGATAAAACAATGAATGTTTCAATTTGATATGGAAATATTTTCTGAACTAATGCTAAGTCCTTTGGAGATGCAACGTGACATTATTCTTCAACTCAATCTTCCGAACATACGTAACCTGATTCATATTCGGGCGTATGACAGTTGCAAATTATTAAGAATTATCCTTTGACAAATGCTATTAAAATTATAAAAGAATCTGAGATATTTACAGACTTTCAGGCAAAATTCTTTCGAAACTGGAGAAGAAACAGCTTGGACATGATGCCCAAGAAGAGTCTCCATATCATCCAAATCATAAATTTAAGCAACTTTATATAATACATGACCATGCTATCTATCAAAGAAATGTTCAAAGAATTACGAAATATCATTCCTTTCTTCACACATTCCTTTCTTGATTAAGTACGCAGAAAACTCAAACATGATTTTAATTAAGGCTTGCAGGAATCTGGAGAATATAACTGATGAATAAGGAAAATAAAGATGATACTGTTGAAAATTTGTTGCAAAGATATAGTAATAGTGAGAATACGTCCGAAACTTCAAACACAAAAGAATGTGTCTCTTCATATTTCAACAAAATTCTGAAGTAGGGTACTGAATGTGTGAATGAACAGTATCAAAGGCAAATGGTGACAATCTCAAAACTGAGACTATAAAATCGTGCTTACAATAAAAGATTTGCATAAGTGACTACTTAGATTGACGGATATATCAGCTGAATATGCCCACACCTAGCGCTTGATATTGATTTAATGACAATACTTTCATTGGAAAATTCTGAATTTGAAAATGTCATATGACATAAATTCTAATTACATAATTTATAAGATTTGTAACTCTTGGATCTAGAAGATTAACAATTCTTAGAAGCTGAATCTGTTTTAAACTGTTTGAAGGATTTTTGTTAAGTTACCTGTATGAATTTAAGCAAAGTATTGTCGGTACAAGACAAGACAAGAAAGTAACCGTGAAATGATTGTAGACGAAGTTGAGTGAGCAATAGTTTTAATGTTGTCTTGCTTATAGTGCCAAAATATATTCTTTTATTGTTTGAGAAAGAAAACATATTGAAATATTATTCAGTATTGTAAGTTCGAATATATTGAATAGTTTCGTCTTTTTATGTTTTTCTTTCTTTTAAGAAAACACTACTTTGATAAAAACGAAGTTAGCAATTATATTTTTAGCGAGATAAGAGTTGGTGATCAAGCATAGAAAGCAAAATAGCTTGGCACCGGCCCTGGGTGTAACTATGTTTTATAATTTACACTGGACACAAAGTATTCAAGGCCTTATTTTAATTAGCTAAATTATGACAAACGCATAGCCAGAGCTACAATAACGCGTAAAAATGTATACATCCTACGCTTTGCAGTATATAAGCTTATATTTATGATATAACAAGAAGACAGAAAATGAAAACAGATACACATATACACGCGCGTGCGCACACATATATATGCACACACATATATACACACACATATATACACACACATTCACGCACACAACATACACATGCGAATATATGTGTATATATAACCGTTCACGTACATATATGAAAAAGGAATGAGACAAAAGTAGAGAGAGAGAGAGAGAGAGAGAGAGAGAGAGAGAGAGAGAGAGAGAGAGAGAGAGATAGAAAGTTTAAAGAACCGTTTGTTAAAATATTCATAAAATAGGTTTTTTTTCAAGTTTTTGCGCATATTACAATATTTTATAGGAATCGCAAAGACATACTATAGAAAGCGATATTATACGCTATAACCATGGAATAACCATTAGAGCAAGAAACCTTGTCTGCATAAATATAAATATATAAATAATTGATCGTTTTACTATGACATGTAAGTGTATATATATATATATATATATATATATATATATATATATATATATATGCACACACGCGCGCATATACACAGACACACATACATATACACATATATACATATGTGTGTGTACCTATAATATAACCGTAGATAGAAGCAAGTATACAATCACAAAAGCATTTCATATACCTACATGCATATATCCATATACGCATATAGGTACATATTCTTATACACACTCACATATATATGAATATAAACACATGTAAAAATGCATGCATACATGCATGCATGGAATTATATTTACATACACACACACCATTATATATATAA
>NC_068982.1:118325222-118334330 GCF_001194135.2 Octopus bimaculoides
ATATATATATTCGTGTGTGCGGAGAAAGAGTGTCTTCATGTTGGAATGTATATTCCACTGCCTTTGGGTTTGGTTTTGTTAAGGAGGTGCTGCAATAATCACTTGGACTTATATCTACTGCATTATTGTAACAAATAAGGGTGTGGTAACTCATTAGATCTCATCGAGTATAAGTTCACATTGCTACCTGAATGGGAGTCCCTTTCTTCAATGATTTCCTAAAATTTTCAGTGGAAGAGAGCAAATATTTTCGACTGTGATTTACATTAATCAATGCTATGCTAAGCCTTCTAAGTGAAATCTTGTCGGATTTCGTGCAGGAGCCAGTTTGATAACTCCTTCAATAGGCTATGTTTTTAATCCGTTAAGGCTCTCTGCACTGATCTCGAGCCTCTACCTTCTTTATCCTTGCTTAAGTACAGCCTGTCGATATGTATGCGTGTATGGATGCATGTATCCCTTTTTTACGTATGTATGTATGTATGTATGTATACACGCAGATCTCTATGTTTTGTTGCATGAATGTCATCTCATGCGTATTCCTGCATATCTAGACATGCTCATATATATTTAAATGATAAATCTGTAAATGTGGAACGTTTTACAGCTTTTTACAGATCCAGTGATAGATTGGATCTGTCTTCGAATCAACTTTCTCCTTTCTGGATTTGATAAGCATTAGTGCATAGGCAGTGTGTTATATATTTCAGTCCTCCAATAAAACTCTGATCTTGTAGATGTTACTTTAAGTCTGTAACGCAGAAATTTGCCCTTGATTTAAATAGTGTTGGATCTGTTACGCAGCAATAACCGGGATATGCTGGTTGAATGTGAACTACATGCAATGTGTCTATGAGTCTATGTTTTGTAGAAAAGTAATAAAAACACTTAGACGAGCCTGAGAGGGACGGATCTAAGGTATGGCCTAGTGGTATACAATAAAGACAACTGCAGGTTTTGCCCACTTGTTTTGCCTTCTGGAGTACACACGCTTGGAGTAATGTGTTAAGTGGAGGCGCAATTGCCCAATGGTTAGGACAGTGGACTCATGGTCATAGGATCGCCGTTTCGATTCCCAGACCGAGCGTTGTGAGTGTTTATTGAGCGAAAACACTTAAAGCTCCACGAGGCTCCGGCAGGGGATGGTGGCAAACCCTGCTGTACTCTTTCACCACAACTTTCTCTCACTCTTACTTCCTGTTTCTGATGTGCCTGTAATTCAAAGGGTCGGCCTTGTCACACTGTCTGTGGAGTGCTCAGCCACTTGCACGTTAATTTCACGAGCAGGCTGTTTCATTGGTCGGATCAACTGGAACCCTCGACGTCGTAAGCGACAGAGTGCCAACAAATGTGTTGAGTGTGTGCAGTGGTCCAAATCCATAATATCATTTGAAGAGAAGATTAATATGTTGTTAATACCATTCCAAGTTTGAAAATTTGTTTAAGCGAGAGATTCCTGTATATGATATTACTGCATTTGTTCTTTTCGGCTCTACTTTTATTATAATGATATCCAGATTTCATATTCTGGTATATATTGGTGTGGGTGTTTCTGGCACTAGATGTGCAATTGTTCACCGCCAAAACTTTTTAGATTTTAGATATTTTTTATTGCTTTTATATTTATCTCTTTTTGGTGTCTAATGGAAGGGCTACTTTCAAAATCTTGGTGTACGAAAAGGAATGTAATTTTAGTATAAATAAAGACTCTTAATTTCTCACCAGAAGCGTTAATGTTCATGTTGTCGTAGCCGAAGTTGTTAGTTACCTTTCATGTGGTGATTAAATTCGTATTATTTTATTTTCTTCTCTTACGCGGTACGGTTATAGCCGTGAGAGTAAAAATTATTTCACATCTACATGATCTGGGGATCGATCTTAAAGCATAGGATCTTGGGCAGAGTTGTCCTGATATCCACATAGTCGCCAAAAAAAAAACCGCTTATCTTAAACTTGTTTATGTGTTTATGACCGGGAAACTAAAAACAATATAAAAACTGAAACGACTAGAAACAAAGTAAAAAATGAAATTGCTGACTTACATACAACTATGCATGTAACTATAAGTATGAAGCTAAATGTCTGGTTTTGGAAAGTTTTGACCTAAAAGAACACGTATCACATAACAAATAAGTAGGCTAAATGTACAACCCGCGATATATTCATATAGTTAATGCATACACTATCTATTTACTGGTTTGAGAGTATTTTAATACTTCTGAGAAGTAGTCAGTTTTTTCTTTAGGAAGTTTAAATCTGTAGTGGGTATTTAGGTAAAAACCAATTCTTTTTTTTTATTCTTGTAAAAACAAATTGTATAATGTACTTTTAACGTCATATCGAGATATAAACGAAAGCATTGCATCATATTTATACATACGAACATATATATATATATATACATTTACGTACAACTGCTCATATAAGTAAGAAATGTATGTGTATCTGTGTTGTTTATAGATTTCTTTTTGTGCTCTAATTCGAGCTTCAAGTTTATCTGCAATGAACATCTTTCAGAAATTCTTATCACTCTAAGTATATCTTCTTAGTTCGCTATTTTATATAAACTTAGGTATTCTCTACTTAAAATAAATATTTTATCGTAATTACTCGTGATTTCCAACTTTAGTGTATCTATGGTTCTCTTCTTTGTATGAAAACTAATTTTTCATTTTAAATTCGGTTTTCCTACGCTTTCGCTTATTACAATTGTTGTTGGGTATTGAAACTCTTGAATAAATTCCAGATATAATGAGCCCCCTTCTTTTCCTTCTCCTCATCCGTTAATGCCTGTAGAATAAGAAACATATCACTTAATTCGCATAATAAGCCCATCTTTGTTTAAATTTATTAGTTCTCATTTTCATTATATCAAGTTTCCGAATACAATACTGGAATTTTAATCGATGACGCCGCTACTACTATCTTTCTCAATGCCGACTTAGTCTTTAAAACCCACAGTGAATTCCTGTAGAGTTAATTATTTGTATCTATATTCAGTTCGACTCCGATATCTTGTGTATAGTGAATTTTTAGTTTATCTGTGTAGATGACATAATTTGAAAAATATCACATAGGATCAATAACTTTTCCATGGAAAAAAAGGTGCATAGGAAAGAAAAAACATTCATAATTTTCTAATACAACAATGATCGTAGTGTTTTTATACATTCGTATGTATATATATATATATATTTGTATATGCATATATTTGTATATATACATATTTATATATTTGTATATATATATATAAATATATATATATATATATATATAATATTTGTATACATTTGTCCAAAATGACATACTAGGAGAAAGAGTAGTATAAGTGAAGGCAGAGGAGAGAAAATAGTAAGTCAGTGAAGGAGAAACAGTGAGAGTAATAGCACTGACTGAGAGAGAGAGTGAGAGAAAGTAAGAGCAATCAGAGAAAGGAAGGGGTGACAGATGAATATCGAAAGGGGGGTGGAATCAGCGTTTCAACTCCATGTGAGTATATGCTTGTATATAAAACGGAAATATGTGTGTGTGTGTGTGTGTGTGTGTGTGTGTGTGTGCAATGGAAACGTGATGGTGAACGTTCAACGCTGAAAAGAAAAAATCAAACAGCATTTCAACTCTGTTTCAGTATATGTGTTTATGTGTGTGCATGTGCAAGGGAAGTATGTGAATGCTTGTATCTGTGATTATTGTGTACCTTATTTTATACCTTATTTATATATAAAATACTACAATTAGCCGTCATTTTTGACGGCACAGGATCAGCTAGTTATATACACAAAGGTGAATCAACTGAATAAAAATAATGAATTAGAAAGTAAGAACACTTTGAAGCAATTTAAAAAATTATATCGAGAAATCATTATAACAGCTGCTGTGTGGATTCCGGAATGGAAATGTGGAGAAATCACAGTAGCCAAAAATGCACATTCTGCCTTTCAATTACACATTTAGATAAGAAATACGTTCAGTGCACAATTTCATAAAACCATCATTGGTTAACTGCGTGTGGAAAAGGTGTGACATTCTCACAAAATGAAAGTAATTATAGAGAAAAGACTTAAAATGGAAACTTTTGTCTGCGGCTTTATAGGAATCGGAGTGTGGTGCGGGTTCTTTTGTCTACTATGGCCATAATTGTTCTCAGCAGAGTTATTTAAAGTAGTAATGAACTCGATATGACAAGATTGTAAATTAGAAGCGGGAAGGTTCCAGAAGAGGCATATAATCAAAAGAATCGAATCTGTCCAATAAAAAGTATTACAGGTAATTGAAATTGGAAGTCATGAAGGATGTGATTTGTTGGTGTCCAGATTTGTTAGTGTATATTTTACGGGAACTTTTGCCAAAGATATAATATAACTCCAAAAATAATAATGCTACCTTAATAAGAAACATAAATGAATCGATTATAGATTAGACTATTTGGATTGAACATCAAATCTGCTCTGACTCAGAGGCGATTACCCTTTATCCCACTTGTTGAAATCTGAATACACTGGATAACAAAAAAAAAAAAAAAAAAAAACTTTTCAAACGGTGTCGATGCACAAAACATTTTTTTTAAGCTAATTTGAGGGCGCTGAATCTGAAAATGACCTTACTTTTCTTGGTTGCTGTAAGAAATGCATTGCTGTAAGAAGAAAAAAAGCATTTTTTTCATTTGTTTTCTGTATATCTGATATTGATCGATGGCAATATTTCTCAAAGTAAAATCGTGGAAACCTTTCAATTCGTATTTAAATCAACAAATATTGGTCTGCCTATTGAGAAATACTATTTTTGCAATAACAATCAAACCTTAAGTCTTTAGAAATAACACGATGGAATATACCCAGACCGAGGAATATGTTCATCAATTCATTAAATAAACTAACTGCAGAAATAAAACCTTTATGAACATAAGATCTATGGTAAAAATGTTCTCTTTCTTGATTGCCTGTCATGTTCAATATTATCTAAATCCCTTTTGACACTCCAGCAGTAGTCAGCCAACATTCGTCTGTCCCACCGTCCTTGGTGTGCTTTTCCATTATTTTGATATCCTGATGGAAACGTTTTCTTTGTTCATCACTCACATCGCCGCAATTATTCGGAAATTTATCTAGATAGCTATGTGAAAAATGAATCTTAATACTCATGTTAGCGCCTATGTCCTGTAGACTTTTCAACAGCTTTTCCACTAATTCCTTGTAGTTTTCGGTTCGGCGATTGCCTAAGAAGTTTTTTACCACGTCAACAAACGATGTCCAACTTTGTTAATTCCAAGTCATTCATTGAATTAACAAATTTATCATCCTTAATCAGTTTCCTGAGATCAGGACCATCAGACGCTCATGCTTTGAGCTCTTCAGTGCTAAGTCCTGCAAACAATTTACATACATACGCAAAACATTTACTATCTTTGTCGAGTGATTTTACATACTGTTTCATTCATCTCAATTTCATATATAAGGGAGGGAAGATGATCTTTTTTTCTTTCTGAAGTAGCGCTGCACTAATAACGTTCTTTTCACTGACCTTCAACTCTCGGGGTGGCCAATCTTTCCTTTTCCAGTGCTCCTCTCTTTTGCTCTAGTGTCCCACATACACAAACAAAAAAATACATAGAAATTTCGTGTAGCCACTTTGCTGACCAAGCAGGAAATTTAACATTTTCAGATCGACACATATCACCCATTTATGTTTGGTATAGCCGATCTGTTCCGCAAACTGTTTGATGGCATCATGTTTTTCTTTCAGTGTTGTTGAATGACTCATAGGTACTGGCGCATAAATGTTGGTATTATGGAACAAAATAGATTCCAAATTACGTTTTGAATTATCAATGAACGATCTCCATTCATCAAGATCGTATTTGTGGATGCCTAGTCGAAGAAGAACGCGTTCAACCTCATTACAATGAACAAGATGCGTGTTCACATTAAATAATGATACAAACTCGGCATCCCAGTTTCGATAGAATGTTTCCTTTGTGCCTTTTGCTAATAGGTGTTTTTTGTTGAGCCTAGAGGCCAAAAGTTCTGCCGATTCTTTGCTTAGATTTACGTCTCGAACCAAATCTTTCAGCTCATTTTGGTTAAACGACCGTGGCACGGTTCTGGGAACATAGTCAGGATCGTTTTCCCCGTGTCTCTCATATACATCAGTATCAGACTTGTCACTTTTAACAAGTTTCAACAAATTTTCGTGGAAAACTGGGATTGGCGAATCATCTGAATGCGGCACTGGTCGAATAGCGGAATGAAGACTTGGATAGTCGTAAATCTGCGTTTCTTTTGGTTAACACCCGCAACACTAACTGAGCAGAAGTAACATTCGTCAGAGTGGTTCTTTGGCTCACGCCAGATTATAAGAATAGCGAATCTCAGCGATTTTCGGTTACATGAAGTCCACTGTCTCATGTGTTCCAAATATATTTTCACTGTCTCATGTGTTCCAAACATGTCTTCACTGTCTCATGTGTTCCAAACATGTCTTCACTGCCTCATGTGTTCCAAACATGTCTTCACTGTCTCATGTGTTCCAAACATGTCTTCACTGTCTCATGTGTTCCAAACATGTCTTCACTGTCTCATGTGTTCAAACATATCTGGCAAACAATGTGAGGGCCCCATGATTTCTCCAGATCAAGCTCGACGTGAAAGTAAGCACGATAGGCTTTCTTGTAAAAGTCATATACCGGTTTCCTGCAGGCTTTCTGTGTGAAATCGCCGCATGAATAGCAAAATAAGTTGGGATCATTTATGCATCCTCTCCTTGAAGCCATGTCATTTGATATCTATTTCTATGATTAAAAAAGAACATGAGTTGGTCGAGCATTTGCATTACACTTTGCGTGTTCACGTTTAGGTAATTTGATCTTTCCTAATGTCCTACGGAAAGGCTCGTAAAACTGTCAATAGCAAAAGAAAGAAAGAGTCATTACCCTGATTCTACTTCGTATTTTCGTAATACTGCGTGGAGGGCAGATGTTATGGAGAAACCATTTTCATAATGTTCATCATATACAATGGAATAGGTGCATTCAATTGGGATGTCTTTAGTTGGATTTTTTTTCCAACTGTGAAAGCAAAAGCTCTTAATGTGCTTGGTTTCCTTCCGTATTGAAGGAATAAAAGTGATGGAATAAATTCAAGAATATCAAACAAAAGATTTTAAGGTTTCAGTTTTTCGATGTCACCTTAATTATCAGGTTTACTAAAGTGTATTACCGATAACGTTTATATGTTAATTTGAATTTTGGCAATAAATTGGAAAAATTTGGTACTTCTAGTTTAAAAGTTTTGACTCAAAAATACTTTTTTTTCTTATAAAAATAGTTTATTTCAGGTGGTTGACATAGACTGCTCGGCCTACCTGAAAATCTATGGGTTTCTACTACCATTTTTAACTAAATTTTGCGATCAGCCAAGCACATAAATTGATCTTTTTTTCCAAAAATGTGCAATTTCACAACAAAGACGGTAGCTAACAAAGAAAAACTAAGGTCATTTTCGGAATCAGCACCACCAAATTAGCTAAAAAATGTAGTTTGTTTCATGGCACCAAAAATCGCGTTGACCAGTTTTATTTGAAGAAAAATGTTTTATAAAGAAATGCTTGTTCTATAGAATTAACAAATAAGACGATAGTTTATCTTATACCGAGAAAGTTGTTCAATTTCAAGAAGGAGAGAATAAATGTAAATATTCTTGGGTTGTTTAAAAAGAAATATATGTAGGTTTGGTATTGGCATAAACAGTTCGAAGAGAGGAATGCTGAATATATACTGTGCTAATCCGTCTAATTGCAAAACAAAATGAGAAATAATAAACATCGTCAATGATTACAAGTACTTGGGGAACGTGGTTACAAGTACACACTTACTTCGTTTCGAGTTTTGGAAGACAATTTGAAAAGAACAAACAACGGGCGCGTTACAATCTGTACAGAATCCAATTGTCTCTTGACAAACAAAGATACAAGATTTATTATCCTTGGTAAAATCAATAGCACTTTCTTTACTTCGATCTTGGCAAAATACCACAATATCTGATGCTGCGTTTATCGCTGTAGAAGATAAAACCTTACGTAATGTATCAGAAAACAGGTGACCAAAGAGAGCGATAGACAATGTAACTCCGAATAATAATTTGAAAGACCGTTGGGATAGAAATGGTTGGGAGACATGTATACACTAGATAGAAGTCTCATTTAACATGCAGCTAGTCGAAAAGCATACCGACGAAGGTGAAGGAGATCGTAAGTAACATGGTTAGGAACTGCAACGGAGTAAAGAAATTATGATCAGAAGAATTATAAGACAACACCAAATCAATGTGTTTGGCGAAAATCATCCGATACAATAAGTATCCCAAATGTGCGAAAGTATCATATATGTGTGGATGTGTGTGAGTGTGTGTGTGTGTGTGTGTGTGTGTGTGTGCCATAACATACGCATACAAAAATGCCAGGTGATATGTAACCTCTATAACATTCGCAGTACATGTGCACGCATGCATGCATTCATGCACACCGAAACATTCTCATATATGTATATATTTTCTCGTTCATATCTATATGTGCGTGGAAACATATAACCACTTGAGTAAGTATATGTATGTATTTACGAGTGTGTATATATATATATTTGTGTGTACATATTACGCAAGTGTGTTACAGAGTCACATAATATATAACTCTCAGTAATATTGGCAAATCAACACATCTGCAATAATAGAATACCATTGATCAGTTGTATACCTAATTGACATTAAATGTAATAGACTTATCACATATTCAGTATTGGTGTCAACATTATCGATTTACACGTATTTACTTAGCGTCAACTATTGATTACTTCAGAAAATCCTGTATTAAATAAAGAAACCGTATATTCTCCTTTCATAGAATTTAAGTCTGAATGACTGTGTGTCTGTCACTCTCAATCTGTTCGCCTTTCTTTTACACATGATCACACCGTCCCAATTACTTTGGTATCGGTTTCACTTTCTTTGCCTCTATCTTCCCATCTGAACTCTTGCGCGTGTACATACCCTACTACGCGTACATATATGTATACACATGAGCACACACGTATATATATATATATATATATATATATAT
>NC_068982.1:118335454-118336890 GCF_001194135.2 Octopus bimaculoides
ATATATATATATATATACTATGTATAGAAAGTCTGTATATAAGTCTGTATAGAAAGAAGTTTTTTCTTAGGGATGTATTATCCAAGCGTACACCAGTATTGCACTAACATCGACTGTCGATACTGGATCTTCTTCATGTGAATATGTTCTAGTGTTTATCGTTGGTTCTTCTTCAATATTAGTACTTTACGCCTCTGGAATTCCATTTCTCGGTATGGATATGTCCATCATTTTCGATGTAGTAGAAAACGTTTAAAATTTCAAAGAAATCAGATATACATAGGAGGAGTAAATAATTTATGACCATAGTCTAGATAAATTAATGTTTGTTCATATTGACTATGTAGTGTTTCTACTGACTGCTGTTATTCAATATTTGCATTGTAAAGTGTATTATGAAGTTGAGAATGAAACAACCGTCATCGGGGCTTAATTCACTGATATTTTTCAAATCCTTACGGATGAAGAGTTTATGCTTACAATATTCAGATTCAGTAGTGGCTTGTATTACCTGGCCTCTGTTCTAAAAATAGCTAAAGGATGACATTTTGACCTAACTGGACAAGCGATAATCAAAAGAACTAGGTCACGTTACTATTCCACTCATTTGGTAGTGGCGATTAACGTTTTACAAGCCTGTCACTACTTTTCATCCTATCCAGCATGTACATAACACATTCATCTACGTACTTATTCAATACATTTGGCCAAATTGATTAACTATTTATGCTTACAATATGCTTATGTCGCTACTTTTCATACTATTGAGCGAGTCCATAACATAATTACGCCCTAATTACTGATAAAATAAATCTAGCTATGTTCTAATTGTTTCTTTTATTTATTTATTTTATATCAACACTATTATTTACTTATTTTTGTAAAAGTTTATATTTCTTACTAGTAAATATAAACATTCATTCAAATATATTATATTAGTTGATAGTTTGGGTTCACACATATATACTTTTTAGTACGCGATACATAGGTATTATTTGCACGTGTTTATTTTAGCCATATCTATTTAAATTTATTAATGTATATTTAACTTTGGAAACTATTACACATTGAATGTTTTAACCTCTCTACTTTGAAATTATTGAAACTCTATTTAATTTTATGAACACTACAGTTTCTTGTTTCCCTCTGCTGTTAGCTAATTTGCGTTTTGATGTACTAATTTGGTAAATTTCTTCCATGCGAAAATCACACATTCTCTTCCCAATGCTATCATATTTTCCTCGACTGATTTATCTTGGCTTTATCAACTTCATAATGCACTTTAAATGTGCAAATATTGAATATTTGATTGCACATGTTAATTTGGCTGGATTATGGTAATAAATTGATCACATTAAGTATGTGTTAGCCGTTTACTTAGAATTTTACATATCTTCTTAGAATTGTTTACGTTAATATATATATATATATATATA
>NC_068982.1:118337504-118348725 GCF_001194135.2 Octopus bimaculoides
TATATATATGTAAATAACTATAGAGACATATTTACACATATTTATATATGCAATGTGGGGTGAATAAGCTGTCGTCTAAGTTACGCGAAAATGAAAACAGAGCTGACATCTCATTTATACAGTTATATTTACCAAATTTACATAAAAATATGTTGAAATAAAATCATTGTTGGCTTCAGTTTACTCGGAACCTCCAGTCGACTTCGGAATCCCCTGCAACACTTCTGGACGCTCTCCTTGTTTAAGTTGGTGAACGTTGCTATAATCCCTGCCGTTAGTTTATCTTTGATGTTACAATAATTTATGTTGGCCTCTCGCTCAACTGCGTGCCACACTTAATAATCAAAGATGTTGCAGTCTGTGGAGTTTGGTGGCCAGGGGAAGTGGTCGCAGTAATTGTCTGAAAGCTGTGATTTGGTTATTCTGCTTCTGCGGCATAGTGCAGAATCCTGTTTCCAGACATTGTATCTACCAGCAGCCACCTTCTTCACCCAGGGCAGCACTACCTCCCCCAGGCACTTGGTGTAGGCCTCCGAGTTGAGTCTGAGACCGTGTGGGAAGATGAATGGAGGCAAAACATCACCATCACTAGTGGTCACTGCAAAGACCATGATGTTGGCTGGATGTTTGATGTTTATCACTCTCGGTACCTGTCCTCATATTGACACCCACACTCTCAGCGATGTTCGCATTGGTGCTTCCGGTGAGAATGCCAAGCAGTACAGTATGTCGCTTCCAAACTTCTGACAGAGTTAACTGCATCACGGTGCTGTTTTTCTCACAGACAATAACTATCCATCTGAGCCTAATACGAACAGTTCCTCTGGATAAGTGATATTCTACAAATATAGATAGCTGCTCAGCTATTATTTATTCACCTCAGTGTAAAATAAAAGATCAGCAAGATGCAGAGACGTAATTGGCATCGTATTACATTCTTCTAAATGTTCACATATGGACCCAACATGCAGTCCTCAATGGCGGGGATGGTCACTTGACCATGAATTCCTACAATGCGATGCTTATTCATTAACATAAAGCAAAACCTACTGCTGTCTCTTATAAAAATCAATTAGCGATGTTGCCCAAATTTTAGATTATCAATTTCGTATTAGAATACCCCCTAATAAATTGTTCTTACAAAACTTTGTCCAGCACACAACATCTATTAATTATTTGTCCTATCGTTTATGTCTCTTTTACTCTATTTCTGGAAATTACTGTAAACGTTTTCTTAAAAATAGACACAGCATTGTAGAGTAGACACATCCTCACAATCCCCACAGGTGATATCCATATACCAGAGATCCAAACTGCATCCGTACACAAAGACCACTGCCTGACATAAAACAGAGAAAGGATAATTTTAAAATACGACCGACTAGAAGTATTACACATAATTGAAACAGCTTTGTAATTTATCTTCAATAAGCTCTGTCAAACTTACTGCAAAAACAAGTTATTAAGTTGTTTTCGACTTCTCATAAAATTTTTACGTATATGATTTTAATAAAATTGTATCTAATGACTACACATCCATCTCTGAGCGAGTAAGTTTCTCAAAGCTCAAGTACTGTTGTACAAAACATTATTAACGCTATTGGAGCAGTCTTCGGTTATGGGGTATAAAGTTGTTGATTTGCACATAAATTATCGTAGAACTTTCTTCATCACGTACTCTCTTACCTTTCGAATGCTACAAAATTTGTGTTTGCACCTCTCTTCCGTTTGTTATTAGTCTGCACCAGAGAGAGGGAATGGTGATTGATAATGAGTATGTCTTCATCAAATCCCACTCATTGCATGTATTTCCTCAACACTTTCTCTCTCTCTCTGCCACTTTCTGTCTCTGTCTGCCCCTCTCTCTCTCTCTCTCTCTCTCTCTCTTTATGTTCATTTACTGTCTCTATGTTCATTTACCCACAAGTTCCTGCACTGAGTAAATGCCTTTAAGATTTCCCTTATGCAACTGTTCCCATTTCAACCATTCTGGTATTTCTTATCCTTAGGTTTAACTTATTCGGAAAAATTCATTCTGGAAATGACCGTTCCATTTAATGAGTGTTTTTTATTCAACAAATACCAACGCACTTCCCTATTTCATACACCACTGGAATTTCAATTTTGTATTCTTTATTTACAAATCTGTAATCATCCCCTCCAGCCTTTCTCGGGCATTATTTAAAACTGGTATCGAATTTTGGCTCAAGGTCAGTAATTTCAGGGAAGGAAGGTTATAAGTTGTTGTAATCGGCCCTAGTGCTCAGCCGGAGACTATTTTATTTATCCGAAAGGATATAAGGATACCGGCGGCATTTGAACTAAGAACGTCAAGAAGAGCGAGTTCTTCATGTGAACGACTTCAAGTTAATCGACAGCGCAGTGACAGTAACATCGCAAACGGTGATGCTGTTCGTATTTTTAGGAATGGAGAATTCAATATCGTGTCTGATGGGTCGTGTCTGAGGGAATTATGGGTCAAAGTATCGACGGTGTGGAACAAAATACTATCCGAATATAGGATCCACAATTCGACTTCGACTAAAATTAAACTGCAAAATCAACTGTCCTGATAGGCTTTGAGTTTGCAATTAAACAAAGATTATTCTGTCAGTTTGGAGAGGCTGCAACTATGACTTTTAATAAACACCAGCCTATCATCTAGAATTACAATTGGATTGGAAGCAAAGACCAGTCTAGCAGATGGAAATGGACCAATGGATTAAGCAAATATCTCGGCTTTGAAAGAATTTGGAATATTTATTGGTAAACAAGTACCGGATAATTAAAATGAAGTGGATTAAGACATTACAGAAAGACAGGACCTTGTAGTAGATATGGATAAACTCGATAAACAAAACCAGGCTATTTGGTTGATTTAGACCAAGAATACAAAGGGCTGAACATTGGATGTGCTTCGCCTAATTAAATAAACAGAGGCCTGCCCATCGGTTAGAGTTGGACTAAGTCGGTAAAAAAAATCTAGATTAATGTCAAACTTGGTTGAGAAAGACAAGCCATCAATTGGTTTGGGACTAATTATATGGGTGTATTTGGACAAAGTTAACAAATCATCAGCAGAACATCGTGTGAGATTGTTCTAACAGAGGAAGATGCAGAATTTCCCCAACCGTACATGTTACCGAAGTTCTTTTAGCCTTGGCTCACGAGGTCTGTTTATTTTCCAGATACAGTGTACTGATTGTTGCTGTTAATTAGATCTTTATCAACCCTGATAATTAATTTAAGATCAATCTAAATAACTAGTGGTATGTCTACCTTAGTAATTAAGTATCTAATCAACACTGCCAATTAGCTCCACACCTGCACTGTTAGATATTTTCATATTACTCGTGTTAATTAGCTCCATATCTATTCTGTTAGCTAACTTCATATTTACCGGCTTAATTATTTCCAGAACGTGTATTTTAATTGACTAGTTTCAATTAGAATGATATCAACACTGCCAGTTAGCTCCAGATCAACTGTGTTAATTACTTCTATACAAACCCTGTTCTTTAGCCCCTCCAAGGTCAACCCTGTTGAAGCAGACCTATAATCAAAAGTGTTCCAGCCATTACAATACTGCTGGTTTCCTGGATACCACCACGTATTTAGGATTAAACTACTATCTCTCTTCTTTTTCAAAGATGCAGATGAAGAATCTATTATGGTTGATATTTCTTTTCGGTCGAACATCAATGTAAAGGCTTCATCGCTGCCTCGGGTTTTAAGTTTGTACTTTGATGCAGGTTTGGCATAATTATGTATTATATATTATTATGATACCATATCCTATGCCAAGTTATTTACATCGCTTCTTTAGACACTTTATACAGTAGACTAAGTTCCTAACTTTGCAATAGTAATATGCATTGGTTTCTCAAGTTCCGCTGTCATTCATACATTTATCCAGCAAACGGGTACAGCTTACTACTGATAAATCTTATATATTGACTAGTTTTCTGTACTATCTTAATCTGCAACTTAGTCTCACTATATATATTAGCTATATTAGCTAATTTACTTATAGACATAGCTTTAATACACATTATGAATTTGTTATCGTGCCAAGGATACACTTTATCTAATATGTCGCTTACCTACGTAATCTATTCGGAAATTTCCCGCGGTATGTAGAGCATGGTTAATTTGCATTATTATTTATGATTTTTCCAATAACTTCTTGGTTTTATTCTTCCTTCTCATCAGATCTATAATCGCTGAAACCATAAAACTACATGCAGTAAATATCACATTTCTGATAATTTAGCAACGCACGTGTCACGCATGTTTAACACATTCTTCACTCTTTCAAGATCTACTTTCGAGATCGTTTTTGCAATTTCAGAAATGGCTTTATCTATACAGATTGTATATTTGATAGCTATATGCACAATTATATAATGGGAAAGCCGTATCTTTGTTTTGCATATAGCGTTCATACCTAACGTTTCTAACCATACTCCAATATATAGTAAATACCACAATAACATGGTAACGTAGTTAAACGATTGTTCAACGGATGCAAGTTCTAACATAATAAGCATTCATACAACGTATATGAATGAAATTTCTCCTAAATTTAAAATGGTTCTGTACTTTGCTTAACGTTCTATGAATTTTTTTATGAACTAAATTCTGATTACTTCTTATTCAATCTGAACGGAGTAAACTGTTAACAACCCAAAATATCTAGCATTTCTAACTACACACTAAATAATGAAAAACATCTATTTCCTCATACTGTAGGTACAGCAAACAAGATCTTCTCGCGTTTGAGTTCCACAGGCTTCTCGAGAGTAAAACAATAGTTGCATAACTTTCAGAGTGTAATTCCACAAGCCAAACAACTACTGTAATAGAGAGTATTACTGATAAAGAATACTGATTCCGAGTGGTTTTAAAAACCGTTAACATCGTATGTATAAGGGTCAGATGATTAACTCAAAATGATATTCTAATAACTCCTAGACTCATGCGATGTATCTATCACTATTTGTGAGTTACACTATAAAAACATGTTTATTTCGGGTGTTTTTATTTCTCCTTATTGTGTGTTATGTCAGTTATGCTATCAAAGATAGGTTCTGAGCATGAACAATATCCATCACATACGTGTTCAATCTATTTCCAGGAACCCTTACTTATTTCCATATTAGATCACTGTCATGATTCACTTTTTACTTATATTGTTTTTTTTTTCTGATAAATGGTATGTGGCAGAATTAAATAACATAAGTTATCATTATACGCCCTTTTAGAAAAGCTTTTAAAGCTGCAATAACAGCATGCGCGCGCAAGCCCACACACATACAGGAACACACAGATAATGATGTATTTGCGTTTACTTTCGTAATATATTAAAAGTGTATTTTACGAGTAATGTTTAATGTTCTCCTCATAGGTCTGACATTGTCACTGATATTCTTGTTCACTGTAACTGAACATATTATTGCAGGTTTGATATGTCAAATCTATGGAACATAATTTCATCACACTGTGAGATGTGATGCCAAGATTTTATTTCTATAAATTGGCATATATTGAAGTCCATCTTCCATGAGTTATGGGGATTACATAAGATACTGCCTAATGAATATCAAAAACATAATAATAAAGAAATGAAAGCTTATACAACACTGTATGTATATATGAATGTAAGTGACAATACCTCTATGTGATTGTATTGTAACAATAGGACAGGTTCGTTTCATTGGGTAACATTTATCAGATGAATTATAGAAATAAGATTGAACGAGTTGATGTTGCTAATCATATCATGTCAAATGAATTGAAAGAATGGTGTAATATAATAATAAACATTGACAACCAAACTATCGCCTTTGAATGACAAAAACGAGAGTGAAGGGCAATGATAGTTGTGACTTCGAAGATAAATGCAGTGAATTTAAAAATATATGAACGCAAAGGTAAATAAATAAATCACAATAGCATATGAGAATATGCAGAACACTCTAAATATATACGTGACGAAGTAAATAATATGACACTAATAACAATTTAACTGGGGAAATAAGGAAGAAAATATCAATCATAAACTACTTGTACACTTGAATATAGGCACAACGAAAATGCTATTCAATGTACTTCAATAGCTCACAAATTCGGTTCATTTAGCAAGCATACAACATGAACAGCATTAACTCAAATAAATGAAGACTTGTAAAAGCAATTGTGTAAGGTTAAAATTATGATGTCGATTGTTATGTGAATGCTATATACATATATACACTAATACTACAAATTCCTGTGTAGTTCTTTGCATCAAAATGCATTTATTCGATAAAATGAAAAAGAAAATGCGCTAATTCGGTCTTGTTAATATTACATTGGCTATTTTCCTGTGGTGGTGGCGCATGAATAAGTGCTTAAAATATTGGGCCCATTGGCATATAGTTTTTGTTCAAATCTTAGACCAAGTTATATGTTTTATCCTTGAGGAAAGTATCAATAAAATGATAATCAATAAAGTGTCGGTTTAGAGTTCTCTCTCTGCAATGATCATATTCTAGTGGTTTCACAGGGTTAAGGCCCAGAGGGCCAACATACCGAATATACCTGCTCGGGTTTACCAAGGCACCTACGATAAAATCGAGTTGTTATGGCTGTTTTGTACAATATTATGTTTCATTTGACTCACTCGTATCTATTCATTAAACCTTTGCAGCAACAAATATTTGTCTTCCAATTTTATTAAATTCCTTCTTACATAAATTTCGGATTAGTTCATGGGACACATTTTATATTTCCACGAATTACGTAATCTTTCTAGTAATATTTTCTTTTTCTCTCTGGTCATTCACCACTTCTACTTGTGTTGGTGCTCATTGGTTCGTGTCTTTTACTCAGTCTGTCTCTAGTTTCACCAAAACAGTTATTTGTGTTGTTTTTTTCTTTAGTTCAAATATTTGTTGTGTCTTCAGGGAGTCATTTTACGTTGCATGTAGAAAAAATTATAATCTGACAGCGGTATATATGAGCTAAACAAATTCCATGAGTGCTTCAGGCAAGCTGATCTAAAATGAACTATACACAACCAACGGTTATAAAAAGTTTGCGATATGTATACATTATTAAAAACTGTATGGAGAACAGAAACCTTACCTTGGGACACCTTCAATACTGTTTATATTTAGAAAATATAAAAACTAGTATTTTCAATAAAAAGATACAAATTGTAACTAAATGCAATATGCATGTGTGTGTGTGTGTGTGTATGTATGTGTGTGTGGGGGTGTGTGGGGGGTGGTGGCGGTGGGGGGGTCTCCACCTTCACATACATTGTATTACCCAGATAGTCAGGTGTCGATCTATTATTTTTCACCTGTCGATCATTTAGTACTTTTCTAAAAGTTTCTCGATCAACCTTCTAGAGTCGTCTTTCCCCCGTACTCCCAGGCAGGAAGTTTTCATTTTTCACTGTCCGCTTTACACTCCGGTGTCCGCTTTACACTTCGCTGTCCGCTTTACACTTCTCTGTCCGCTTTACACTCCGCTTTGAATAAGCTCAACGCTAGGTACTCTTGGCTAATTCCCACCAAATCCTCTCCTTCACCCCTATAGGCTCCACAACACTTACCAAAAAAACTTACTTTTTTGATATCTGCAGCTGCTTCCAAAAATCAAAATCCCCAGTTTTTAAAATTCTGCTGCTTCATATTTAAACTTTACTGGCAGATCATCCTCCTTTACACCACATTGTTTAAAACTCTCTCACACTCCAGAATTGCCTAACACGGTACGTGTAAAAATAAACATTAGTGTGTTCCATTTCAAAGAAAGTAAACTTATCACACTCAGTGAAACGTTGCTATATTGCTCTCCCATACAACATCTTCAGCGTTCTCCACCGGCTTATTTAATTCTCTCTGTGTTTCTTTCTCCTATTTTCTCTACAATGATTACTGTTATGTCATTGCTCTAAGAGGCAACAATTCTTTTGTCTCTTCGGCATGCAAAACTGTGAACATCTCTAATCTCCTGAGTCAGTAGCTTTCTTTCAGATCGTACCATACCGGCATGTTTTGGCGGCCTTCTTTTCTGTTCCAGTCTCATTTAAATCTGTCGTTTTCCAGGGTCCAGCTATGCCTCCCACTGTCTTTATACATGAAGGACACGCTTGTCAACGCATTCGATAATTTCCACCCATATGCAAATGTCTATATTCTTTATACCTATTTAAACATTCTCGAGACGCAACCTAGACACTAAACACTAAATGTGGACAACTTAAGAGAGGCTTTCATTTGGGAGCATGTCAATTTTATCTATTTTAACAGAGGTAATTCTCGAATGGTGTATAATCAAGTAAACGCCAATATCCCGCAACCATATAAACTTGAGCCTCCACTCAACAAAGGGTTTTGGAAACAGGATTATGAAGAATATAACAACTACACCATTGAATATAATATTAATGATGGTTGAATAATAACAACAATAACAACAACGACAACAATAATAATACAAGACAGTCTTTGTACTGGTCAAATTATGCAACGTGCTCGCAAACGCAAGTGGTCTGTTGATATGAACAAAAAAGCGATCCAGTGCCATGAAAAGGCCTTGCTAGACAAGAACAATAGCAAATGTAAAGCTGTCGGAAAAAGATCAATAGAACTTTGGAAGCAGCTGAGTATATTCGAGATTACTGAAAATAGACTTAGGAATCAGATAAGAGTAAATCTAAATAGAAGCTTTCTTAATGAGGTCCGGATTCAGACAATCAGGAAAAGCTTCTGTAGCGGGGTGAACCTCTCTAGGAGAATAACGCAGCTGAACATCAGCGAATGCGTGGCCAAGATGTAATTGTAGTAGAGAAGAGGTCGGCCAATCAATATAATGTAGAAAACAATGAAATAAGAGAGGATATGACTGAGGAACAGAGAAGCCACAAGAAAAGACTCGAGGATATAATAATTACAAGAAGAGAGACTAAGCCGATTAATATAAGAAGCTTCGACTGCAACAACGTGAAATGTGCGACCAAAAAGTTGATGAGATTCTGAAATACATTCTGACAAAAGATCTAACGGAAACAAGGGACTTGATCAGATCCATTTCAATTTTAATAGGTGAATTGGTTGGAAAGGAAAGTGGAAAGTAAAGAGACACAATGAGCCATGGTGGAAGGGGAAAATTAAAGGCGATATTCTTACTCTGGGTAAAGATCAGAGATACATAGAAGAGTGGTCCGAAGGGCAACGGAAAAATGGAAAAGAAAATGCAAGGGCACATCTTGATGCGAAGTAGCAAATAGAAAAGAAAGGTTTCAAAATTGTCTCCGAGATCCTAAAGCGACATGTGCGGGCTAAAACATTAAAGGTACAGCACTACACTGATCGCATATCTCAGTTACAACAGAACTGGTTGTACATAAATAACCAGAAGCAGATTTTTAAAAGCGTAGGAGGAAATACACAAGATAATGCACCTCCTCTTTATGGATGATTTAAAACTGTTCGCAGAATCAGAGCCTGAAATGGAGAGGCTGGTTGAGACTGAGCAAATGTGCATCAAGAATATAGGGATGGAATTCGGTATCTCGAAAGGTGTGGTGCTTACTTTGAAGCGGAGGAAAAGTGTGAATTGTAGGAGCATAGAATTGTCAAACGGAGAATGGAAGAATGGGTATAAGTATCTTGGGATCCTGCAGCCGGACAATATCTTGCACAAAGAAATGAAAGACAAGGTCATCACTGCATATTTCAAGCTCTTCAAACTTCTGTTGAAATCAAAAATCAACTCAAGGAACCTTGTGACTGCTATCAACATCTTGGCGGTTGCTGTACTCAGCTATATTTCACCCATCCTGAAATGGACACAAGCGGAGATTGACCAACTCAATTGCAACTCAATTGCAACCCGAAAGACAATGACAAAACACGGTGCCCTCTATCTTAAGGCAAATAAACACAGGCTCTACATGAAGAGAGGTAAAGGTGGGCATGAGCTGATTAGCGTACGGGAGTGCATCAAAGATGAAAGGAGAAACATGACAGAATCTTTGGTAAGCAGCAAACAAGACCTACTATAGTATGCAGCTAGTGCAGAAGGAGTGAACAAAAATGGACTTGAGAGTGCTCATGAATTCTGATCAAGAACAGACAACGAGAGAGAAGAAACCCTTTTCTGTATGGAGTTATAGAGTAAGTTCCACCGTAAAACCAACAAATTAAATGACCAGGAAGCACCATGTAGGCGGCTCGACAACGGTGACCTGAAAAAGTATACCGAAAACTCAGGAATACATCAATGCCCAGGACCAGGCATTGAATACCAGCTCAGTAATATATATATATATATATATCACACAAGTGCAACGTAACTCTGCAGGATGTGTGAAAAGAGGGTCGAAAGCGTGACTCACATAGTTAGTGCTTGTGAAATTCTTCCGCAGAAATATTACAAGCGCAGACACGACAAGGTAGCCCTTGCTTCTATGCCGTAACTATGGATATGAGGTTATAGGTGCTTGGTACCAACATACCCCGAAAAGCGATGGACGAAAAGTGGAAGGCAAAAATACTGGATATAGTAACCTTTACGGGGTAGAAACAAAAGTGTCTAATAATTGACGTAGCAGTGTCAGGAGATCAACATATCATCATGAAAGAGAGTGAAACTATTGATAAATATGGAGACCTGAGAATTGAATTCGCTAAGATGTGGCAGCTACGAGAATCAAATATAAATGTAATCCCTTTTGTTATCAGAGCATTGGGTTCAATTCCACCCAATCTAAAAAAAAAAATATCTGCAAGCTTTAGAAATACCCTACAATCTAGATGTATTGCAAAAGTCGGCATTACTTGGAACTGCACACATATCGTGTAAAGTAATGTCTGACTGAATTCCTTGTTGTGACCTGACGAACAGTACGAACCCTCGGTAGACACAATATCTTCAATCAACAACCTCATGACGTTGTATACTGTGCGACGTCTATAATAACAATAATAATAATAATAATAATCATAATAATAATAATAATAATAATAATAATAATAACAATAACAATGATAATAATGAGAAGAAAAAGAAGTAGAACAACAACAACATCGACGACGACAACAACAACAGCAAAAAGAAAATGATGATCATTAGATAATCGTCTTGTCACCTACATATAAGTGAAAGTCGTGGGATATGGTGTCAAGTATGTCACTGATATATAAAAGAATAAAAGTGGGAGACA
>NC_068982.1:118349094-118353153 GCF_001194135.2 Octopus bimaculoides
AATAATAATATTAATAATAATAGTAGTAGTAGTAATAATAATAATAATAATAATAATAATAATAATAATAATAAGAAGAAGAAGAAGAAGAAGAAGAAGAAGAAGAAGAAGAAGAAGAAGAAGAAGAAGAAGAAGAAGAAGAAAAAGAAGAAGAAGAAGAAGAAGAAGACGAAGAAGAGGGCTGGACAAAAAGAAGATGAAAGATAACGAAAAGAAGGAGAAGAAAAAAGAAGAGGTGAGGAATCGGAGTAAAATGTAAAAGATAAACAAGAAATCGGACATGAATGAGGAAGAGAAGGAAGGGGAAGAGGAGGAGAAGGAGGAGGAGGGGAAGAGGAGGGGAAGATGAGGGGAAGATGAGGGGTGTGGAAGAAGGAAAAGCTACTGCTGCTAGTGCACACACTACTGAAACATTTCGTCTTGCATGCACAGAGAAAGAACTATAATCATTATGTGGGATTTTTAGGAGTGTGAATGCGAGACTTCAAACGCCATAGAGGGAAATTAATACGAGACGTTACTGTGGGATCTGCAAAAAAGAATGGATCACATGCCACATGTCAGAGTGGACAACAAGCAGATACTATGCATTGTGGTCGACGTAGCACGCCAATGGGACACTGAAATATAAAGAGAGGAAAAAGACAGCAAAAGATTATGATAACGACATGAAATATAAAAACCTTAACAGGTGGGCCGGTGATTTGAAAGCAGAAAAATGTGACAACGATTTTTTTTTTAATGACCTTTAATATGGGGATATCTGCAATGCAGAGAAACTGTCTTCTAAAGTATAAAATGCCCCTAGTTCTAGACAAGAAGTGGTTCGACAGGAAGCACTTTTTAACTGGAAACAACGGAACATGCCATCATCATCATCATCATCATCATCATCATCATCATCATCATCATCATCATCATCATCATCATCATCATCATCAGTAGCAGCAGCAGCAGCAGCAGAAACAGCAACAGCAACAACAACAAGATCAACAGTGACAACAACACAAACACTATTGCTTTGTATATTTATGTAGGTAGATAGTAACACACACACGTACATTCATACATGCATATATGTATATGTACATAACACGTATATCCATATATCCATCCATCCATCAATCTATCCATCCACATATCCATACATACAGCCTGTATACATGCATACATGCATACATACATACATACATACATACATACATACATACATACATACATACAAATATTCATACACACCTATTCTCTACTTTTTTCCCTGGAAAACGAACGTTGCTATATATTTCATGCGGTCCAGATGATCAACATATCTGCGACAATAACAAACTACAAACATCTTTTTTTGAAAGTTAAAGGATGAATGCCCGCGAAAATAAAACGCCATATTAATTGGAAAGACTTTTTCTTCAAAAGCTTGCAGCCGATCGGGTGGTTGGTCAAACAATATAATTCTAAGAGAGAGAAAAACGTGACATAGAGACACACTGATGCAGAAACGACCGTAACAAATCTAATACACGCACACATACACACACACACACACACACACACACACACACACACACACACACACACACACACACACACACACACACACACACACACACACACACACACACACTCACAAACACACATACACACACATACACATTCGCCCACAAACCCGTACACATATATGTAGTTCTGTGAGCGCATACTTGCATTTTTGGAAAATCTACGTAACTCTATAACTGATACGCTCCAGATGGCCCCCTATTTACGACAATAAAAGAAAATCTTCAAGAACTTAAAATTTAAAGGATGAACGAATGCGCAAAGGATTACGAAAAGAACAAGACAACATGTTTTTGCTTTAATGGTGTTTTGTTTTTTACAAACTTTCTACTGAGCGGGTGGTTGATCAAAATAAACTTAAAAATTCAAACAAGGCTGAGAAAAACTAAACTTGCTCAGAGAGAGGCATCGATGTAGAAACAGCCATAACGCAGAGATTTCGAATCATCGCAAATAAACATTACATTGAAAGCCATAAAGCGTACACTAGTAAACGCAATCATATACACAGAGGATACATAAATATACACATACACACTTATTAACACAGACACATATACTGACACATAAACACGCCTAAACACCAGAACTCACACAGCTAATCTCAAACACTTGTAGTTCATACGTCAATGCACGTATCCTCAAAACAGTGAAAACGCTTAAACACAGCACAACATAATTTCCAATTCCATCTTGCGTAGCCTATAGACATATGTACGTATGTATGTATGTATGTATGTATGTATGTATGTATGTATGTATGTATGTATGTACGTATATACACACACATATATAGGTGAAGTTCTTCAGGGCTTATATTCGAGTGGACTGACACTCAATAATAGGCAGAATACCAAAGGAATTTGAATGAATAGGTAAATATAACTTATATAAAAGAATGCCCGACGGTTCTTACAAATATTTTAATACTATCCGAATTTTTTCAGAAAACAATAAAATTGAAACATTTGCACAACCGATGAAGCATTCGAAAAAATATTATATATGCATACAGGTACACACACGTATATGCAAACATGCATATACTCACATATGTAAATATACATATATTCATACGTAAGTACATACATACATTTATGCAGTTATAAGAATAATGTATTATCAGTAGCAGTAGTACTAACTTCAACAATACAGTTGCGCATATCTTATATTGTTCCTGTTTTCGAATTTCCCAGGCAACGTTTTGTCTATCTGTGTCTATCTGTGTGTGTGTGCGTGTGTGTGTGTGTGTGTGTGTGTGTGTGTGTGTGTGTGTGTGTGTGTGTGTGTGTGTGTGTGTGTGTGTGTGTTACTTTTCCCTGCGTGTGCCTTTCTGTGAATTCATATGCTTTTCTCTCTGCTTTGTTTTCGATCTCTCTGAATCCCATTCTCTTACACGCACGCACACACGCACGCACACGCACACACTCACGCACTCACACATGCACACACACACATACACACACACACACATACACACACACCCACACATACACACACACCCACACACAAATGAACATACTCATATTCCTTCCTACTGTCATAAAGGCATATTAGGTATTGTAGAGGCAGTATACAGTATACTACGTCTGATTAAAAGTAAGTGACAGATAAAATGTCATTGATCATATATCTCTAGGATCAGAGATTACTTTAGGCTACACTACAACAACTAACAATAAATAATAACTGCAACAACATTTTTCAGAACTGTAAAAACTATTGCAACGGCAAAATATCAGCAATAAATGACATTACTACAGTCTCGTAACACGCACTCATTTATTGCACGCACGATTCTCTTTCTCACTCATTGTGTTTTTTGTTTTTTTTTATCCTGTTTCAATTTCGATTTGCTCATGTCTGCCTCATTTCCACATATATGTCCATTGTAAGACGATGAAATGTCAGAATGGGTAGAGCATAGAATGTCTTGTGATTGTCGTTTTGGGTCTTTGCGCTCTGGATTCAAATCATGTAGTATTCCCGATTAGGATTTTATCTCATTATCCGTGTATGACGATAGGTAAGTTACTATTCCAATAGTGGAAATAATTCATTGTTATTTCAGTTACATACAAGTCAGTGAGTTGGTAGGATCTTTAGCAGGGCCGGGGAAAAGGTTTAACGGCATTTCGTCCGAGTTCTACTTCAAATTTCGCCGAGGTCTACTTCGCCTTTCATCATTTTGGGAGCGATAAAATAAGTACCAGGTGGGCACTGAGATTGAGGTAATCACTAGAGTCAATGTAATCGACTTATTCCACTCCTGAAATTGCTGGCTTTGTGTCATAATTTCAAATCATTATTTTTGCACTATTGTTGTTGTTCTTATGATCTCTTATTGCATGTATACATATAGATATGCATGTGTGTGTGTATGTGTGTGTGTGTGTGTGTGTGTGTGTGCATGTGTGTGTGTGCGTGCGTGTATATATATATATATATGTATGTATATATATATACATATGTATGTATGTATGTATATATATACATATATATATA
>NC_068982.1:118353266-118354314 GCF_001194135.2 Octopus bimaculoides
ATATATATCAGAGGTTACTCCAAGTTATCAGTAGCACTCGGGCTCATCACAGATTTCGCATAAGACACAAGCCTGCTGGAAGAATTTCACGTTTTTCCGCAATATTTCTACCCTCAAATGGCTTACATTTTATATCTACCACTATGCATTTCTACATTTCCAAGTTAAGGATAAAAATAAAGCAACCCTGAAAAACTCAACTGATCTTTACACACAGACGCACAGAATAACGACAGTGGAGTGCACAACAAACATCAGCGATCTGACTGTAACCGTACACTTGGCAAGAGGTGCCAGTTAATCAGTTTCACCTACCAGGCTCGTTCGTACTAGCCCGAGTTGCTGGAAATTTTTTGTTACTTTAAGAATATTGAAGAACGGCAACTTTCCATAGATTAAAATTTAAATACAAATCTCTACAGAAATTTATTGTTTCAAGAAAATTTTGAATCTGGATTACTTTTGATTTTTATGATTAAAGATAAGAACTCGGGCTGTAACTTCTTTTGAGACCAAGTCAAGCGCGTGTGAATGATGTCGACAGAACGTCTGCTATAAATAATATATGTTTGACACAGGGCAGATTTAAAACGACCACAAGACTAAATGAAAAATTAATGAAAATAAATGAACTGCGACTAGGCTCAATAAAAGGAGCCCGAGATACTGGCTGAAACTACATGTTTGAAATCAGTGTTGGCAGAAATTAATCTGCTTGCAAATACACTTTATGAAATTTATACTCGGGCTAAGCCCTTAAAGCCCAAGAACCGGAGTCACTACTATTTATATATATATAACAGTAGTGACTCCAGTATACTCTTTTACTCTTTTACTTGTTTCAGTCATTTGACTGCGGCCATGCTGGAGCACCGCCTTTAGTCGAGCAAATCGACCCCAGGACTTATTCTTTGTAAGCCTAGTACTTATTCTATTGGTCTCTTTTGCCGAACCGCTAAGTTACGGGGACGTAAACACACCACCATCGGTTGTCAAGCGATGTTGGGGGGGACAAACACAGACACACAAAACACACATGCACACACAC
>NC_068982.1:118355117-118356118 GCF_001194135.2 Octopus bimaculoides
ATATATATATATACATACATACATACATACATACATACATACATACATACACACACGTATACATACATATATATATAATTGATGAAAACACGCTATGGAGAACTCAGTGTATCTAGTGGGATATTTTGTTTACGCCAAGCGCCTGAAGTAACACAGGCTGCACTGATTGATGTAACACAACTAGATGCACAATACCCCAACCCCATGGGACAGATGCAGGATGAGCCGAAACGATCATCGTGCTGAATAAGGAGTCGTACTAAATCCAACTTCCGTTTCCTTAACAAATACTGCGGATTTCCTGATGTCGACATACTAATAGACATGTGTGTGTGTATGTTTGTGTGTGTGTGTGTGTGTGAGTTTGTGTCGTGTATGTGAGTGAAAAGGTCGTCCTTTTATTTTGGAGGGTTCCAAAAAATGATTTCTAATAAAGATTCTTCATATTTTTGCTTGTAGCTTACTGGCGTAAGTTTGGGAAGATGAAAATAATACATGTATATGGTGTGTTATGGGAACTTATCCCATAGAACTCAACAAATTTGTTAAAAATGGAGAAATGAGAATGTCAAAATTATGAAAGAATTTTAATGCATGCATACGATCGTTTCAAACAATGATATAAAAACATTCTAATTCATGGTAGAATAATCAAATGAATTTGATTAAATTAAATTAATTATATATCACTGTTCTCCTCCGTGCAAGAAGTATAAACAAAAAATTATTATGACAGAGGATGATGTTCGTAATTTCCATAAGGATAAATATGTATATCCGAAATTGTTCTCAGCTATTTCCTGTATCAAATCATCTCTAATAATATTTTTTTTTATTTATACTTCATGCACTGAAGAGAAAAGTGATATATAATTAATTTACTTTAAACAAAGTAATTTAATTACTTTAGCATGAATTTGCATGTTTTAATATTGGTGCTTGAAACGATTCTTTCAAATTTTAACATCTTCTCATGTCCATTTTTAACAAATATATATATA
>NC_068982.1:118356325-118358766 GCF_001194135.2 Octopus bimaculoides
TATATATATATATATATATATATATATATGCACATGTGTGTGAATGATTACACAGAGAGAGAAAGGGGTAGAGGGAGACAATATAACTACATGTACATATGTACATAAAACCACATATATATATATATACATACAAACATGCGTCCTCGTACATAGACACGTATATATTTTACATACTTTCATTAATTACTAAATTGTTTTGGCATTCCAATGTCCAATTCTTTTCGTATTCACTTACGCTGTATCGAGTTTTGAACTATGTTGAATGTAGACATGGTTGTGGAATTACTGGTTGAACATTTTATCTATGTTGATGTCGATGGAGAATATATTTCCACGGCAGATATCTGTATATATTTACATGCATGTATATGCAATCTATATCATGTTCTGTCCGTTGGTGAATAGTCTAGTCCCACTATTGTATCAATTTCTCTAGTTCGGTTGCTGGATCCATCCTACCACAATAAAGAGCAATGCTTATCAAGATGTTAAAGGGAGAAGTAACAGACTACAAAACAACCTGCAACATTTCAATTATCAATGTCATTTCGGGCATGACTTGCAATCAATCCAAATGTCCACAGAGGTATCTCAGAGTATTCATTGTCCTATCGTTCCAATTTCCAAAAAAAAAACAAAAAACATATTACTCGTGAAGTAATGAACTAGTGCTAGTGTTAATTGCACGGCACGTTATTCCATTGATTACCGAGAACCTTTGATAGAATTGACACTTTTATTAGGATTCTGCTAAGTCAAGGCTAGGATAAAAATTTTAAAAAACACATTTGATCCCTCATTACTTATTCGTTGAAGCGGAAAACTTAATACTACATTTCTCATCAGTTCATATTCGAAGATTTAGTACTGCACATCAAATGGCTTGTTCACTGACGTATACTTATTCTGTCTTGGCATAGTTCAGCATCATCGTAGATATCATATAATAAATCGAAAGGCATCAAAAGCTTTTAGGCCATGAGTAAGAAGCTATTCTGTACATCGTAGATTTATAAAAATGGCGTCAATTTCTTGTGGGTGGAGCGACCACTTAGGCGCTTCCTTGCAGGTTCATAAATCCGACTCCCATGTTATATGCTGTATACATGAATTCTTAGCCGTGTTCTCACTTCTGTCCCATGTACCGTGTATACACACAAGCGTGCGCACTCACACACATACACTCGTATACTACAGGCTTCTTTCCGTTTCTGTGTACCGAAACCACTCAAAAGCCTTTGTCAGAATGAGGCTATACTAGAAGTCATCTACCCAAGGTGTCACGCGGTAAGACTGTACTCGGAACCATGTAGTTGGGAACCATACTTCTTACCACCTAACTAAGCCAACGCCTATAAAGAAGATTAGTCTGATGAAACTTACAATCACGCGTTTTAAAGGGGATCGCGTCAAGTACGCGAATTTTTTTGCAGCAATGCAGGGAGAAGAGGGCGTATGCCTATGTCCCCGAAACTTAGCTGTTCGGTAGAAACACCGATAGAATAAGTACCAGGCTTACAAACAATAAGTCTGGGGACAATTTGTTCGACGAAAGGCGGTGATCCAGCATGGCCACAGTCAAATGACTGAAACGTGTAAAAGAGTAAAAGAAAATATGTATGTAGATGGTGATTGCTTCCTCCTCACAGATAATTTCCATCTCTTTGTATCTCCGCGTTTCAGAAATAGCATTTCTCACTTCTTCCTTCTGTCTATTACCTCTCAGATGACAACTCCGTTCCGTTAAAGATATTCGTGGTTTGAAGAATACGAGACAGACTATCGTGCGTAACATATTGTGCGTTTCTATCTTGCTAGATCTGGATACGTAGTTATCCTTCCATCGTCAGAGGTACTTCTATGCGCCTCAAAACCCAAGATTCCTGATTCCCGAGAACCGAATGCAGTTTAAGATCACACTTACACACACACACACACACACACACACACACACACACACACACACACACACACACACACACACACACACACACATGTATATAATTATACACACATTGCACATATATCTATCTGTGCGTATGTTTATGTATGTATGTGTATGTGCATTTCTGTAAAGGCGCATGGATCAATGGTTAGAGTGTCGAGCTTACCATCTAGTAATTATGAGTTCGATTCCCCCACGGGGCTGTATGTTGTGTTCTTGAAGAATGACTCTATCTCAATTTGCTCCAGTTCATTCAGCTTTAGGAAAGAGTGGCGGCGTCACTGGTGACAAGGTGTATCGGCCTTTGCCATCCCTTGAAGGGCATCGATGGCGTTGCCTGGATTGGAGTGGGGAGAGTAGGTAAGCATGGGCCGCTGCTGGTCTTTCACATACAACCTCGCCCGGATTGTTCCCCGGAGTGAGCTTTTTTTGGGTGGGTGGCAGTCCCATGGTCATTCGTGACCGACAATTGTCTTTAGCCGTTACTCTACAT
>NC_068982.1:118359054-118365866 GCF_001194135.2 Octopus bimaculoides
ATATATATATATATATATATATATAGGTGAGAAAGTTGGTGTGTGAAAGCACGTGGTTGGATGTATAAAAGATAATGAGAGTGAAAAAACTACAGAAGGCTTGTGTTACATGGTTAAAGTGTATATTTAAATTATGTCAGAAAAATGTTAGAAAATCTTTTTGGTATATAAACATTGTATTTTGAGAAATAACCGGTTTCGTGTTGTCTTTTCAAATTTCTAGAAAGAAGTTCTATACATAATTTCTTCGGAATAAACAATTTACAAAAGATAAATATGGAACTCATCTGTTTGTAGAAAGGAGTATTGAAAATCATATATGAAAGTGAATATGTATATATCGATATTTAGTTAATTGTGGAAACAGAATCCCGCATATATTAATAGATGTAATGTTCTCGGTATTATGAGGAGAGAGCATAGGTAGGATTTATTATTCGATTAGACTTTACGTTTGTTTAAATGAAAATCACGTCAATAAATGAGAAATTTTGTACCTTCTTTTGGAATATGTTCTAATTGATAATAATCTTTGAAGTTCTATTTCGTTTTATGTTCTAGCAGTTGATAGCAAGGTTTCTTTTCATGTTTTAATTCTTTCTCACAGCACAAACTGTTTATTCATCTATTCGAGCAACGCAAGCGTCATTTTGACGAAAGTTTGACGGTATCTTGATTAAAATTTGTCTTTGTTTGTGATATTAGTAAATATCATGTAAAATACTCCAGTCATTTTCATGTGAACAAACTAGAATTCATCTTGATTCTCTAGTGATGGAAATTAGAATATTTACAAAATATAGTCATAATTGAGTATTGTTCTCTGCACTCAACGTTAAGTTAAGTGGTTTAATGTTCTTTGTTTTCATTTTCTGCATAATAAGAATCTTGAAATATGTGTCAGAATTACATTGTGTAACTATTAAATAACAATGTTCTCCACAGGAACACTCGTAGGAATTGTTAAAGCTTAATGTATTTTTCCATATTTTCTTTCTCATATTTTCTTTAATAGCTATTTGGCTTCAGTACTGAATTACTTTTGTGGTCATATTTGCCTAAGTTCACTTAGATGTCAATCGCTTGAATTTCATCGGTAATATTTCATTATTACAACTCCTATTTACTTGCTGTTATTGAATAGTAACTAAATTGATATTAGTATTGAAATTTATAATTCCATGTATATTTATTGTTAATAAGATTACAGTGGTAGAAGGTTAAATTTAAGCCTTTACAGTCTTCATAGACTTTTCTCCTTTCTCGGGATAATTACTGATGCAACTGCAATAACCTCTTTCTGAGTTTTATTGAATGTCAATCTACTAAGCTGTGCAATAGGATCCGCATTATTATGTTTTCCCTCTTATTAAGCCAAGCGGAGATTATTTTGAAGTCTATGCTTATGCCAGTAAGTTTGTCGACGTTAACTCGGTTAACTATTAGAATGTGCAATGCATTGTCTGGTACTTATGATTTATCCAGATGCGTTTTTAATCTTCGTTATGACAAATTGCTACACTACTGATCTTTTTGCCATATGTTGTTTTTACTCCTTTATTCTTTGCTTAATATTTTGACAGCTTTCATTGTGTTGTGGTTATTTTATTTAATCGATGTTGTATAGCAAGGGACTTTACTCGGTAGTGTATTTCGAGGTTAAATAGTTGTTGCATTGCATTTTTGGCAGTATATTATTAACGTTTTCGACCTATCCAACAATTCAAACGTGTTACACATGATATTTTTGTTGAATAAGTCTTGTAGTCTTTCTAGAAAATTTATTTCTTCAGCAGTATTGAGACCAATAATGTGTAAACCTTAGAAGCAATATTTTCTCTATAGCCAAAATATTGCTGCTAGGTCTTTTATAAAGATTATTGTATTGACCTGCCAGACCGTTGGGATATGTTAGAATAAATACAGTACGGAAAATAATGACTGTATCAGAAGTACCCTGAGTTACGAATTTTATATTTGTTTGCCTTATCTCTGTCATGAATTACTTCCTTCCCATTGTCGTAGACTACTCTAAAACTTAATTTCATACTTCTATCCCGTTACAGATAATTTGTAGCGCTGCATAAACGATGTCGTCTTGGATATCGATTGCTGTATTTACCTTAAAAGGAAACATTTCCGATCTGTTTATCGGCATTTGGGGGGAAATAATAATCCCTGGGATAGTATTTTAGTGGAGCCCCACCCCCACATAGACTAAAATATATATCGTCGAGAATATACCGTCATCTACAAGTATTCAGGGATATATTGTCGTTCCGAGTGAAAATCTGAAACCAGGATATGACCGCCACAACAATATTTGTTTTAAAATAGGTTTTTTTTTCTTGCAATCTTTACAAAGCCTGTTAGTATTGAATTTAAAATGGAAATAATTATCACGGGAGAAATGATACTATGAAATAACTGATTGGTACTGACAACAATAGAGTTACTACCAACCGCATCACTTTAGTGAAGTATTGAAGATGGCGTAAATATTTCCATAACTTCACTTAGTCTTTCACTTTGGATAAAGATTTATGACGATACTATCTAAATTTCTGCAAATGTTCCTTCTATTAACCTTAGATGCTTTTGAGTAAGCTGCTCGAAATGCTACACATTCCAAGTATATAATTTGAAAACAGCTATTTATCGTCTTCAGAAAAGTGCTTGATTTAATGTAACTGCTGAAGTATCAATGGATTTCAAATAACATTCATTTAGAAACTAGTTAAAAGCTGCTCTTCTATAAACCAATAAAACTGTATAAACACAAACAGGGCCACCAGCTATAGCATTACTTTCACCGAGTATATTTACTATCAATTACAGCTAAATGTAGAATGTACATATATACACACTCACACACACATATATGCGAGTGAAGCTGAAATACGGTTCAATTCATATAACATATGAATTTCTTATTTTTCTATAAATTTTCTAAATCACTATAGGATAGCGTACTGCTTTTGATAAGAATGGGAAAAAAATTATCAAACGTGCTCATTCTTAAAGTTGTGGAAGTTATTGCTAGAAGCTATATAAAGTCAACAACTGATGTACGATATATACCGGTTAATCAATGCATGTTTGTATGTAACAGTTGTTCCTCTGAAACAAAGCCTGCGGTCTACCGCTAATCCACGTCGTTATAAAATTATCTAGCCTAACTTACACAAGTGGAAGTCAAAATTATAAGTTCGTGATCATTTCTGCTATGAAATGAAGCATTTTCCAACTATATAAAATTGAGCGAATACTATCAAACTTATTGCACACGAACTACATTGTACAGAAAATATTATCTTTTATCTTTTACTTGCTTCATTCAATTGATTGCAGCCATTCTGGAGTCACAAACTTCATTGCAGGTGATATTTTCCGTTTCATTTGCAACAGTCTCTCACACTCTCACTTCTATTTTTATTAATTTGCAAAACCCTCAGTTTATCCTATATACAGAATGTATATTTATTGAATAAATGCATGCTATTAGACAAAATAGCTGTATGACTTTGATAGGAGGCACAATGTCAAGAGTATTGTCAGTTTTCAGAGTTTGTTATATGAATAGTTTTAATAAAAAGAAAACCTTTTAATATACCGGTATATTTTTTTTTTTAATTAAGAAGTGATTTTGTGTTAAATGGATGCATGCAATCAAACAAAATAGCTGTATATCTTTGATACGAGGCATAATTTCAAGTATTTTATCATTTCCCGGAGTTTGTTAAATGAATATTTTTGATAAGATGAATTTTTATTTTTTTAATACGGCCGCAGTCAAATGACTGAAACAAGTTAGAGAATAAAACATTTAAACATTTTTTTTAAGAGGTGATTTTGTGGATATAGGCTGCTTTGGAGCGCTATAAACATTACAGTAATAACTATGAGATTGCTACTCTTTCTAGCACGCAAAACAATACAGTTTTAACGAGCTTTTACCTATACGATTTTTCATTTCATGCTTATTTCATTCCTTGTTTGGAATGTTCTTTCTTCCCTCTTTCTCTCCCTCTCACTCAAACACTCTCTTTGTCTCTGTCATACCCCCCCCCACACACACACACACTGTCTCTCTAATATAAACACACATACACACACACCTGCCTTGATCTCGTTATTACTCAAATGTCACATTAGAATTATGTCCCCCAAAAATACGCGACTGAAAAGATCACTTAGCAGTTAAAGCACGACGACAGAGTGAAATACGGGCAACTGAATCAGATGAAACCAGGGCAAAGCGACTGAGACAAGTATCTGAATACGCACGGGGTCGTAGACATGATTATGTTTTCACTACACATAAGTGACTGGCGAGGGTATCTCGAGATGTGTCTTCAAAAGAAGACACTGAAGCAGCTTTCACCATATGTGACTCTTTAGCTACCGACTGATAATCAGTATCAAATGGGAAGTCAAACATCAGTGAGATACAAACAGAAACACCAGATCCAAAACACTGAGTGCTGAGAGACGACACAGAATATTTAGAGCAGAAGTACAAACTAGGAAGAATTCTGTTAAAGGATTAGCAATGAAAGCCAGCTCCGATAATTTCCAAGAACAGGCTGTCCTGTCTATTGTACAGTCACATTATGCAGGGAGGCTCTTTGACCATGTTTGTTCATATTGCAATGCTTCAGGTGGGCTGCTGAATTGAAATCTCTATGTTGCTTTGAGGGGAATGTGAAACTTGACAATCTGCACCCCCCTCCACCAAATATTCTTAAATACTTCGATGTTACACAAACAAGAAACAATTTCCTACAAATAAACGTCCATTTAACAATGCACTAGCATTGCCTTCTCTGAGTTGCCAAGAAATCAGAGCCCCAGAATTTAGACCTACATCTAAGGTGCAGGGAAGAGTTTATGACATGATTGGGACGCTACTTCCAAACGACAACATTCCAAAATTTGCTCGAATCTACTTCAATGATACAGATAACGAACTTGAGAATCGTAAGCGGCATAGAAATTTAAACAGTGAAATTTTGAAAGCAATAGAGGATGACTTGCATCGTTACAGTGCATACATGTAGTTTTAGAGTAGC
This sequence comes from Octopus bimaculoides, assembly GCF_001194135.2. Taxonomy (NCBI): domain Eukaryota; kingdom Metazoa; phylum Mollusca; class Cephalopoda; order Octopoda; family Octopodidae; genus Octopus; species Octopus bimaculoides. The sequence continues at coordinate 118,364,127 of NC_068982.1, forward strand.
TATTGAAACTGATGCTTTAAGGGATTTCGATATTGTTCTATACGCTGACAGGAATAACAAACCCTCTCATTCACATTGTCGAACTTAGAATCTTCAAATGGATTCAGAAATTGCTGCTATTTTGCCAGGGGAAAGTGCTGGCCACTTGGATGTTATTATTCACAGAAGAGATGGTAATCTACAAAGAATCCATCAGTTGCATCGGTCATATGATCTTCTGCATTATGTACTGCTATTTCCCCGAGGGGAGGATGGATATCAGACAGGTCTGTAATGAATAGACAATCGCAAACTTTCTGTCACTGATTTTTATTATTATCGTTTTAAAGTGAGGGAACGGGATTTCGACACTGTGATGAAACAATATGCTGTAGATGATCAGGCTAAAACAGTCGTTCATGCAAGGATTTGAGGGTATTTGATGGTATTGTATACCAAACATTTCAAGACGCATGAAATGCAGATATAAATGCATATATAAGACTCGGTTACATATCTACATATAAAATTCTTTGATGTCCGTTAGTTTCCAATAAAACTGGTATTCTTATTCATAGCAAACAAGGCATAGCTCCAGACTCTAGATCGTGTAGGTGTATTTTTACCCACTCCAAAGTTTACACACGGCCAGTCATACATCAAATTACGGTCTCCAGTAATTTGAAAATTAGTGTCGACCATACACAAAGTAAAGTATCGTCTACATAGAAGTTTTGTAATCATATTAATATTACTGCTGTTATGACTTTCCTCCTTCACTTTATGCCTCCATCATAGACGGGTAGATTTGCTATTATATATAGTTCGTTTATGATATATAGCATATATATTTATATTTAGTGTATGTGTGTGTGCATGTGCGCGGGCGTGTGTGTCGCATGCTCTCACTACAATGTTTCATTAGACTTTACTATGAGGTTCTCTCATACATTCAATTATCTGAGACATGCAACATGCATAAGAATATGCAATACATCATTTTACAATAAGAGCACGTCATTGGGCAACCAATTTTGTTGACCCTGGCGAGCTAACAACGTATCAAATACTGAGCTGCTTGCGGTTGCATGACAATTTGGGATAATTACATAATGAAAGGTTGTATAATCTTATATATGTTGCATGTCTAATATAAGTGGATGTACGATGTTACATCAAAATAAAATCTCCTTGTGAAAGATAATAGCGGAAATATATAAACATTCTGTTTTTATTTTATTTTAATTAGTATGTTACAACTCGGTGAAAGTTTCTGTGTATTTTGGAATCTCTTGGATTTGCAGTTTACCAAACACCAAAGAACCTGCCGTCATTGACGAAAAATTCACCACTGGAATGCATTGCCACCATCTACTGTGTGTTTTCTTTTGATATGCCTCGGACTTTAAAAAGCATCCCATCGAGTTAATAGTGCGCACATATATATATGTATATATATGTATATATATATATATATATATATATGTATATAATAATAATAATAATAATAATAATAATAATAATAATAATAATAAAATCTCCTTGTGAAACATATACCCTCTCATCGGTGACACGTGACGAAAGGGGATCTCTCTTTCTGTTCACTGCCTTCTTATAGAAAAGACGCATTTTTTTCTGTCTCTTCTCTTATGCACGTCTATCTTAGCGTTCGTAATAATTTTCTATCGTCTTGGCTAAAACTGTTTCCCAGTATATTTATACAGTGAAGCTTTAGTATAGCATCGTATATTATCGACTGCT
>NC_068982.1:118365952-118369242 GCF_001194135.2 Octopus bimaculoides
GTGCGCACATATATATATGTATATATATGTATATATATATATATATATATATATGTATACATATGTTAACATATATATATTCATATATACACACATGCACTTATTTATATTTGCGACACATTTGTATGTGTGTATATGTCATGTATATGTATATCCCAATGTGTGTGTTTATGGGTGTATACGTTACTACATACTGTGTATGACCCAATATATGTGAGCTCAAATATATGGATGCATAGTGGGTTACACTCTTTCATCTATTTAGTTCCATGCACATTTGAACAGGGTTAAATATTGTATAGTGCAGGTACAGCTGTCATTTTCAGGGAATATGGCACCATATAGAATAATTCTAAGCAGGCGTCGTGAAACTTCTTGAAATAGATGTAGAATGAACATGTCATTGATACTTTCCTGTAATTCATTCATAAATGTGTTTGTTTGTGTGTGCACGCGCGCGCGCACGTGTGCATATGAATGTGTGTGCGTGTGTGCGCGTGTGTGTATATATTACCTGATTCAAGTTGGTGATGAATAAACTGTAGTGGTGTGATAATGCAAATCCTGTGCCCCTGTGCTTATTGACACGCACTCCCTTTTTACACCACCACAGTTTAGTCATTTAAGCATAAGAAGACTGATTTTAAGCTGGAACAGACGTTTCTTGTTTTGTTCACCAAACCTGATACAAGGTGTATAATATAAATTATTCTGAAGAAAATATTTTACAAATCTCTATGATGATAAATGTTACTTTTACGCATAAGTTGTGTAAACGAAAAAAAGATGTTCTTATATAATTTCGTTCGAGTCTATAGAGTGAAAAGATTTTAATTATAATGTCAGTAATATAGCTAATTTAAATGTTAAATGATAAAATAGTTAGAACACAATCTTCATTTTCAACTGGGGATAATATGCCGCTTCGCTATAATCGTACTGATACACGCAAACTTTTCTTCGTTATTTCTGAAAGGGAGTATGGATGGTGTCTGTTATAGGTCCTTTCTGTACACTTCTGTATCAGGACTAGCGGTAGTGTTAAGAGAAAAAATATCCAATAATCTATCCTTCTCTCTATTACAAAACTTAATATCAACATCCCCAACTCCTGCAACAACGCAAGGTAATGTGGAGCATATTTTGCGTGGCTCCATAATGTAGATTATCAGCGAATTGAACGCTAAACACGAAGAAAAATATATTCCTAGGTAAAATATGATCTAATACATCAATTTCTTATGGAATATACTGATGCTAAAGAACGCTTGCATTATCTAGAAGGTTTTTACATATTTTCTGTCAAAGATGCCTGGTAGAAGGCAACAGAAATTGAGTAAGACGTTATATGTTCAGGCCTTCAGAGGTATTAACTTGTTCAGGCCTGAGTTACCAGTAAAAGTCTGGTTAGCAAGAGAACAAAGAATAAATGATATCAAGAATCATTTCTCCTGAAATATCTCCAAATCACCGTGGAACTTTGAAGTTCTCAGGCAGTGGAATTAATAATCGTTCTCTGAAACGTCAATCTTGGACGATTAATAGTTTAGCATGTGAATCGACGCAGATGATGCAGTTTTAGTTTTACTTACAGATGTATATAATACTTAGTTACAAACTAACATTTTCCTTAAGGGTTAAAATTATATAGTGCACACGTACACAAGCACATACGCACATATATGCATGAATATGAATTTTGTGATAGTTTCTATCGAAAAGATATTGTTTGTAGCAATTAATAGGTACCTACGTCTGTGCTGCTAATGTGTGTGTTTGCATGAGATGAGTAGACCCATCGTGTGTATAAGATTTTTTGAACCAATCAAAATGAAAATTAATATTAAGAATCACGAACTTTGAATTCTTCGTGGTTATGATGGAGTTATGAACGTGAAGTCGGTGGTGGAAACGAAAAACAAATTACGTCATTTAATTTCACGTTTATTGGAGAGGATTCAGATCCTGCAGAAGCTAATTTGCACTGATGATAGAAACATATACTGCTGTATTATGTTTACAACTGCCAGCTAGAAACGTACTCATCTAAAACAAACGTGAGTTGGTTAATTTTATTCATATTTCTGATAAGTATAGGAATTTATAAGATAAAAAATGTATTGAGAAAAAAGACGCAGTGATGCTCTTCGGCAATATTCTAAACGTGGTCAGTTAGAATATTGGAGGTAAAATATATAATCAAAAAGCCTGGATATTTTCAGAATCATTAGAACATTACAAAAAAATGCATAGCACTCTATGTTTCTTTTCTATATATTCTGAGATCAGTCCTATTAATGCCATCCTTTCTGTGTTTATAAAAGTGCATACAACTGGTGTCTTTCCATCTACAAATATCAATTCTCTTCTCTTAAGTTAGAAATAAGTATTTTATTTGTTCATGAGATATTTTTTTGTTATTTGAGAAAGTACAGCGATGATGACTTTCTTTGTTTAGAAGAACTATCAGATACATCTTCATCAATTCACTTTTCAACCAGCATTTACCGATGAAATTAAATTAAGATTTACTTCTTACGCATTAATTTTCTTTCAAATCTTCATCAAGCTTCCTTTCAATGATTTCCTTGAGATCATTGAGGTTAGGTGAAAAGGATCCTCAATAAGATATTGTTAAGACAAATTTTGGATTTTCAGCTATCGTAGGAAAACGCCTCAGTTCCTCAAGATAATAACCCTTTTATACTCAGTTTCCTTACTCTCACTTTTATACAACTTTCTTTATGGCTTTCTTTTTTAAAAACAACGGATTTTCATTTACGCATTCCCACATTTGATGTTTCAGTCTATTTTGTTTCAACAGAATTATTTTGATTGTTTTTGTCTTCATGGTTGTTCGAAGGAGAAGTCTTGTAAACATTTCATCCCCTTTTCACTTTCTCTCTCTCTCTCTCTCTCTCTCTCTCTCTCTCTCTCTCTCTCTCTCTCTCTCTCTCTCTCTCTCTCTCTCTCTGTAAATAAATACATATATCTTAATATATAAATCTGAAATTGTGTGTTTGCGTGAAGCCTTTTTGAAAGTTTATAGAAATCCACATTTTCCACTTTTTCGTCAAATTTTTTACATCAATGGAATTTTCTCGATGTGAACTTTCCAGTGCAGGAATTAGATTTTTAAAATTCCGTTTACTTTGTGCGATTTAAGGGAGATTTGGCTGTTGTTTCTAGCAACTTTTATATTTCATCCCTTCTACCTGGAACGCAATTCTTACACACGCGCTCAACATAAAAATATAGAGAGTAAGAGTTAAAGAGGGAGAGGGAGAGAG
>NC_068982.1:118371327-118380928 GCF_001194135.2 Octopus bimaculoides
ATATATATATATATACAGAAAATTCATCCGCAAAAGAAGAACTAAATTTTTATTTGAGTTGGTGTTATACAAGCTATCTGTACTAGAACCGAATGCATAAACTAATTTGAATTTTATCTACACGTACAACTATATAATATCAAAATTAGTTATTAGCAACTGTAGCAGTGATTGTAACGAATTCAATGCTTAAATAGCGCATCGAAATTCGTTGCGAACGCTGTTACTGTTGCTTATAGTCAATGTATCGGTAGCCTGGTAGCTTTTCACTAGATCACTGGCTGTTTGGTCATTATTATACTGTATCGGTTCCACTGATTTTCATACTGCCATTCGGTGGGAGGTTAGTTGCCCCTGATGACCTGCAAATACGGTTCAATTACATAATACGGTAGTGTCATCCATAGCGATTAATGGCAGTACCAGTGTTTGTGGCGAATTTGCTGCTTAAATAACGTGAGTCGTCAATATGAGATGGCATCTCTTGACGGTATCAATAGTTTAAAGGTGATCTAAAAACCCATGAAATTATTATATATCATTAATATCTCTCAGTGAAAAATAAAATAGAATGTATCTTGTAAATTACTGTAGTAAAAGTGTCTATTATATAATCGAAATTTTGATTAATATATGTTAATATAATATCATTCATACTAAATGAATTGCAAAACAAATCCAGCAATATATAGAGACAGATATAAATATATAATATATAAACAAAGTCACATGTAACGTTTTGATAACTGTTGTTTTTAATACTCGGGTGCCTTAACTGCCCCTCACCTCTGTACTAATTCAAAACAAGTGAGCTAAGTATGCGAACAGTCTTTAGAAATAAAATGAAAAGTACGAAGCGTTGACATTGAGTTCAAATCACTATATAATTCGAAATTATTCTCATTGCCCTAAATGTGACGAGGTAAAGTGTATCAAGAAATTCGGATTAAGTCAATCTCAAACCTGTATATATACAAAATCTTCTGAATATGCATTAATTTATTGTCACAGTAGTGGCTATTAAGTTTTCAAAAAAATTTTCACTGAAGATTAAATCATAATTAATGCAAAATTATGCATACTAAGTGAATTAAAATCACCTCGAGCAATATATCTTTTGAGATAAAAATATATTAGAAAAATATAGGTTTAAACCGAAAACATATGACTTCTAATTTCGGAGAAAATTCAACTCTATGTTTACACCACATGTTCGACATCTCTCGTCCCACGGGTGTTTATATATTTAATTCAATTCAAATTTGTTTTTAATTGGTACCCGGTTGATAAATATTTGGTTAATGAATACTATGATGGCGAATTTTGAAATATACACTATCTCGAAATGAATGCGTTCGGCAGTATAAACCTTGAGTGTATATATATATATATATATATTTAAAATTTCATTCGTTTGTGCAACTTTTATTTTACTTTTCATAGTAATTTATTTATCAGCTTCCGCATACTTCGCTGTTTACCGTTTTGGGCATCCACTAATTTTCTAATTTTGAAACATAGATAATGGTTTCTTATAAAGGAACCAAGCCAGTAGTTTCAGAGTCGATGCTTTGAACACTTTACTTGACTGAGACATTATTATATCGAACCCAGAAGAATGAAATATAATGTTGTTTCGGCGGTGTTTAAATTCGTTTTATAAAGACAATAAATTCAGTAATCCATCTTTCCAACAGCTTGCATGCATTGTGTGTGTGCCTGCTTGTATCCGTGTGTGGGTGTATGTGTGTAGGCATGCGTCATCGTTATACATTTGTATGTAAACGTGTGCAGGGTATTTGCGTATACATTTGTATATAAATCTATATGTTGGTGTATGTATTTATCTAGCTTTATTGACAAATCTACATCATTAGTATCCTTGATACACTTCCACTTCTCTAGCCGCCTTACAACTTACCTGCTATTACTTGCTTCTTATAACTCATCTCCTACCCCTCACCTCTCTATCCCACATACTTTTTATTTTACAACTGTTTTATTACACATACTTTTGTCATTTATCTCTCAAGCGAGGACATGGCAGGGGTAGATTTCAGGCTAGTGACTAGGACAAAAAGAAGAAAAAGAAAAAGAAGAAAACCGTATCGTTATTTAAGATCAAATTAAAGGAAATATGAGTTCTTTTTTCGATAAATTATAAGTCAATTACGATGAGAATAAATATATACAAAACAGCACAATATTATAATGCAATAGTAACGATGCGAAATTCCTATTATTTGGTAACCAGCCAATGACTGCCTTTCTGTAGTATAGGAGTACTTAGATGCCCTGTTACCTGATGCACAAACGAGTCCAGATTTATAAAATACAGTGTTATTTTACGATATTATCTACGAGACCTTAATGTATTCAGTTGGTGTAATGTTATATTAATTCAAATATTACTCTAAACTTCGAACTTATTGAGCTATTTGCGAAATAATTTAGTTTAATATAATTCAGAGGCTAATAGGATTTTATATGAATAATATAATTTAGAATTAATTACTTAATTAATTTTTTCTTTGTTTTGTAGAAAGACTAAATATCAGTAATGCAAGGAAATAAAGAAACCCATGAAGTTATTGAGATTATTTAGATAAATTTCGAAATATGTATTTAATCTATAATTTTACAAGTGGTGAATTTTTAAAGCGCAGGCCAAATTTCATTGCTATAATACAGTAAGGAATTCAGGCGATAGAGGGTGTCAACTGAGATGCCAGCTTATATGTCTTCTGTATTGTGAGTTTTCGGTGGACTTCATCCATAGCCAAGTTTAGTACTACACATAGTCATTGAGTGTCTGTAGCACAGTTACTGCATTCGCTTTAAACCTACAGTTTTGGGATAATTTCATAACTTCATTCCACACTTCAGAGAGGGTATCAAAAGATAAACTATTATGGGCACTTAATTCAAACGGAAAAGGTATGGGTGAAATCGGTATTCAAAGAATATGTAAATGAGGCATTACTCACGACTCTTACTAAAATAAATATTGGATATTCAAGGAAAAGATTCATAGTGTCTTCGAAGTCTATGCTTTGTTGCCTTGATTAAAGTGATATGAGCGAGGAAGTTGAAAGTCTGAAGTCACTGTTATTCTCCAATTTCTCATTGGAACAGATTATATATATATATAATCTGTTCCAATGAGAAATTGGAGAATAACAGTGACTTCAGACATATGCATGTATATATGTATATATGTGTATGTATACACATGCATACGTATACGTGTATATGTATTATATGCATTTAAACACACACAGGCATACACACAAAGAAGCTGTGTTTTGTGTGCGTGTACAAAATATATTTATAATTTTAAATATTTCTATTTTGGAAGTATATATATATATATATATATACGCGCAAGCGTGGCTGTGTAGTTAGCAGCTTGCTCCCCAATTTCATACCTCTGGGCTCAGTCCTGCTACGTGGCAACTTTGTGAAGTGTCTTCTACCATAGCCTCGAGCTATAGTAGAAGGCAAGGCCGTCGTATATATTTGTGCGTCTTTCTTGTTTGTCCCGTACCCCACACACCATCGCTTGACAACCGATGTACGTATGTGCGTTTGTGTGTGTCAGTGCTTGTCCCCCACCATCGCTTGACACTGATGTTGGTGTGTTTATGTGCCCGTAACATAGCGGTTCATCCAAAGAGATCTATAGAATAAGTAGCAGGTTTACAAAGAATAAGTCGATTTTTCGTCGACTAAAGGCAGTGCTCCAGCATGGTAACTGTCAAATGACTGAAACAAGTAAATAAGGAAATGAATAATCAAGTACAATATATGTACCATTTAGCATAGATGTCAGTGTAACAGATTTACCGTTTTAGAATGAGATATTATACTTTGGAGTGTCATGATTATGCAGATTTTGTTGCTGTTCGAAAACAACTAATACTTATATTAGTACCAGTTTGGGAATTGCCGAACACACATTGCACCGCTAGCTGAACTGAATATTTTAATTCATGAGTATTTTAATTCTTATTTAAGCAGGAATGGCTGTGTATTGAGAAACTTGCTTCCTAAGCACATGGCTTCGGGTTCAGTCCAGCTACATGGCACCTTGATCAAGTGTCTTCTACTACAATTTCGGGCTGACCAAAGCTTTGTGAGTAAATATGGAAAACGGAAACTGAAAGAAGCCAGTAGCAATATGTGTGTGTGTGTGTGTGTGTGTGTGTGTGTGTTTGGGTGGGTGGGTGAATGCGCGTCTATCTTTTTGTGAGTTTGTGTTTGTATTTGTCCCTCACCACTGCTTGACAATCAGTTATAGACACTTTACGTTCCCGTATAGGGGTCTCGCCTTGGTCGGAGTCTGAAACAAGTAAAATATAAGCGGAAAAAGATTCCTTAAGCATGGGGCAGGCGTTAATTATTTACTCCGTTGCTGCTGAATATTTGCATCGTGCTTACAGAATATTAATTCCCGTAGTATTGTGCTTGTTGATTTTGTTCAGATTATGATCATTTCTTCGTGCCAAATTGATTTTGGGCTCAAACCTCTTCTAATAGGGAAGGTCTCATAATTTAAATTACTGGGCCTAATGAATTATTTTCCTTTTAAAGACTTAGTAAAATGATGAAAATGTGCGTGTTATGGTTTAAAGGGTAAGTATATGACCGAGCATATCGAAGCACATACACACGCACTCACACATATATTTCCGCAGAATAGTTTTTACTATGTTCTAACGGTACTGTCAATAGAGTCTTTATAACAGGCAGCGAAAGAAGACACGGACGAAATCAAAACGGAAATGTCTGTAAATAAATGCTTTTACCGTATTCACGTTGTGACTGTATACGTCCTGTATTTACATTCCATTGAGGTCAACATGTTTTTTCATATATTCTGCAGTAGATCTATACTGAAGTTGATTTTATCAACTATCGTTTACCCTCAAAATGCGTGTTCCAGCCTAATTTAAAAATCAATATTACTAATAATTTTGTTAGTAAAATTATAATTAATGAAGTATACCTAGTTTGAAGTTATAGACTAAAGCCTTCTGAGTGAATTCCCGAATCTAAATCGTTTAAAAATTGATCATACGTCAGAACGTTGATCAAATAAGAGTATAATTAATATTATTGCTTGCTTTCGCTTTGTGCAAAAATTTGCTTGAATCTATCCAAATCTGACATCCACCAGCAAAATGGATGAATGTTTTGTGACTCTGTTACTTCTACTATAAGGCTCCAATAAGTTATCAGATATGTCACAAATGCCCAAACTCACCTGAAGCTTATGCATTCCTACTCATTCTCTCGAATGTATGCCAATCAGTCTACTTTTTACTGAAACATCTACCACGGCAATACTGTGTTTTGATAATCACAATGCCCATAATTACTCTACTGACAATCAAAATTATGGCTATGCAGCATCAAACTAAAACAATGATCTAGAGATATAAAATGGTCTTCATACATCCTCTGCCTCAATATTGTAAGAGTTACCAAATACCCTTCTCTGCGATCATACACTGTCACATTCAATGCGAGACATTAGATGATGTAACCCTAGACAAAATATGTCTGAACAGGAAGAAGAGAAAGGTCACTTTTGGAATAGCATTTTGATAAAGTCAGAGCTGGAGCTACAGAACAATAATAAATCAGTATTGAATGATACTGGTCATTTCTTTTACTGTCTTTGATACAGATGAAAGATAAATGAAGCCAAGTGGCATTTGAACTTAGAACAAAGAGAAAAGAAAACAAAGACATCACGGATTTCCCGTTCTTAGTTCTACAGATGTATAAACATCACAACAGCTACCATAGACTATATTGATTTATAACAGTCACACAATAACTGAAAATTACTGTTAGATAGCGTCGAGTATATTGATTAATAGTACATGAATTGGAATATACTTTATCGACCTCAAAATAATGAAAGGTAAAGCAGTTCGCTGCAAGCTTGAACATGGAACACGACAGACCATAACTAAATACTGCGAATTTTTTTTTTTTATGCGATGCTCTACCGGTTTTGCTAATATACTTCGTAGTTACTAAACAAAGATGAGAAAATAATGATAATATTGATTTCTAACTTTGAAAAGAAACCATTGAGTCTATGGTATGTTGCAATAGATTAAATCCATCACTCTCCATGCAAGGAGCTTATTTCATCTATCCCTCTGGATAAACGAAATACACAGCTACATACCTCTGGGTATCCAGTTTGTTGTTCTTAAATTCTTCTAACTGTCACCACTCAATGAACAATAAAAATAACTATTATTGTTCCCGGTTTAGACAAAGGTCAATAATTTCGAAGTGAGCAAGTTAGTTTATTACATTCATCTCAGTACTTTCGTTGCACTGTTTTATTGACCCCCAGAGAGATGAAAGGTACGATGTGAAACTAGAGCGTAAATAGTCAGAAGAAATACTGAAATACATTTTGTCTGATGCTCCATCGATTCTACTAATTCAAGTCTATTTAAGATGATGATGATGTTATTTTCTTTAGTAACCACACCGTGTTTACAAAATATAGAGAGACGAGATGGAGTTCGATACAATACAATGCGGGAGTTACATAAGAGTGAGTATAATTAAACTACCAATATCAAGAAAATAAAATTTCAAAATGCCCTCCAAAATCATGGTCACACTGACTACTATGGCTAGTTCCCTCTTCCCATCTTCTCTCGATCACAGTTGCTTACACAGAGCGGGCCCGTTCACTAGGAACCATCCCTACTACTCTTATCCATGTGTCAAAAGAAATGCATGTTCCAGCCTAATTTAAAAATCAATATTACTAATAATTTTGTTAATAAAATTATAATTAATGAAGTATACCTAGTTTGAAGTAATAGACTAAAGCCTTCTGAGTGAATTCCAGAATCTAAATCGTTTAAAAATTGATCATAAGTCACTTTGAATTTCATGTGAAACTTACAGATGGGACAAAGAGAAAGGCGTCTTCTTCATACATTTCGGTTTGGTCCACTAGGCACGTCTAGACTGGTCTACTACAACTTGCTTGTTGAATTTCATCGAATTTCTATGATTTCTCTGAAAATATCGTTGCATTTGTTGATCATTAACTCACTATAGCACGCTAAGGTAGAAATTCTACTGACCACGATTTCCGACAGGCATTTGACTGTGAACAACCGACGACATTCTAAGAACAAAGCGCTCTTTCTCAGTTTACATTTGATTCAGGACTGCAATCGCAAAAGAGAGAAGAGCTGCAGAAAGACGAGTCGCAGAAAGACGAGGCTGACAAATAGTGTCTATACTTGCTCACTGTCAAGGAAAAATATTCGTGATAATGTAGCCTCAGCGCTTGTCAGCACATCTTCAGCTTCATAATGTTCAGTCCTCCACTGTGCTGTTCTTGACCATAAACTGAGCTCCTGAGCAGTAGAGCGCGTTCTTTCACTGAAGCGAGAAGGCACTTCTATACCAGTGAGACGTAGAGGGGTTATCTGCGTTGTTGTGGACTGTAATGGCAGTATAATTTGTCCTTTTTTGGTTGCATCCACTGATGTGGTTACTGTTACCACTTCCAGTCATATAGCTCTTGCTGCAGCTAATATTGCTGATATTTTTGCTGCTGTTGTTACTACTGCTTTTGCAGCAGATGTTCTTATACTTGCTGTCATTAATGCTATATCGGGTGCTGTTTTTGCTATTGGTGTTGGTATTAGTATTGATGTCGTGATGATAGTGTTGGCAGAAGAGGTGGTCTTTGGTCTCACATTTGCTGTTGTTACAAAGCTCAGAGATTATCTTATTTTTGCCACTCTACAAACGTCCCGGCGGCCTTCTGTCCTCGACGGACACCTATATTTTGTGTTGTATGACAACTTGATCACGTTCGGGACAGATTTTACATGTTCTTCATTCACTGGAAATAATATCTCCAATCATTTGGTCCGATCAATTTTGTTCTTGAAGCTTCAACAGCTGCAGTATATTAGTGTATCCAATTTGTCCAAAAGACCACTGCTACCACCTACATATTTACTTCATGCGGAACCCATCAGGGGTGACATGGTTTCATTACTAAAATGGATATCGAACAACGTAACAAAATTCATCGCAACAATGAGATGCTAAGTGTAAAGTATATAGTCTTTGGACATCTCAACATCTACCAGGATATCCGTACGGCTTTAACCAGGAACCTAAAGACACAACAAAAGACTGGATTGGGACAATCCAGTGCCATTTGACTGCCCTAACTCTAAATTCCCACGGAATTTCAATAAGTAATGTCATAGTCATCCTCATCCGAAAATTCGAAGAATGCTTCATGTGTGAATATATAGATTTATGCACATAGATGTTTCGAAGTGTAAAGAAAAAGATCATTTCCTTGTTGAAAAATTTTCTAAAACAAAACAGTGGTATGAAATGTTTGTTGATTTCTTGCTTTGTCATAAAATAATGGTTTCCTAATTGTTGCTGTTGTTTATCTGCAATTTTAAACTTTTTATGCTGTACTTGTCAGAGATTTATTCATTGTCATAAAACTTCAGTTGATTTCTTCCCTTGTCATAAAACGTCAGTTACCTAATTTCTGTTTGTGATTTGTTTAAATATCTTATTTGCTTATTTATTTGTTTATTTTTGCAATTTCAAAACAGTTTCTGCTGTTTTTATTAGATGCAGAAAGATTATTATATGAGAAACAGCATATTTCAAGAATGCTTGGATACAGAATGGATTGATATAAATTTTGATTTCTTGTTAGGCATCTTCAAAGAGAAGACAGGAAGACGTTAATTTTATCCAAATCAAAAACTATTAACTTGAAAATGCGGGTAATCTGAGTTAATGCATTCTCCGATACGCAAAACTCAGAAGAGTTTCACAGTTGAAATGTATCTGATTTTAGCTATATAAAATCAGCAACGACGACAAGAAGAAAAACACTTGTAGCAACAAATACGAAAGCATCATCAGCAACATAGAGCACGAGGCAGACCTTACACTATTATGTGTTGTGATAAGAAAAACGTAAAGTTCCTTTCCGAGTGACGTAGCCTGAAAAACCCGGCTTCCAGGTTTGCATGGCGTGTCTATTCCTCACTTGGACGGGACACCGGTCCGTTGCAGAATTACTCATTTTTGCCAGCTAAAACGGACTGGAGCAACGTGAAATTAATTGTTTTGCTCAAGACCACAACACCACATTGCCCGGTCCAGGAATCGAAACCAAATCTTAGAATCAAGAGTCCAACACCTTAACCACTAAGCCATGTTGTGACGATCATGATGAAAATAGGGAAAAAAAGGGAGTGTCTAATTCTAAGTATGCTACCAGCATTTCAATTATATTGTCTTCTATCAAATCAAAACAAGAAATCCTGAAACTAGTGAAGGAATAAGATGTATTCTTTTGAAAATGCATGCATTCAACAATTTTGTTTTTTCTTACTATTGTCGTTTTTATTGTTGTGGTTCTTTAGCGCCAGTATATCGTTGACTGAATGAACGAAAACGACGTTCACCCTTTGATTAATCAATATGTATACAACTTATAAATATCCAGAAGTTCATTATACTACTTATATATATATATATATATATATATATATAT
>NC_068982.1:118382196-118386452 GCF_001194135.2 Octopus bimaculoides
ATATATATATATATATATATATATATATATATACACATTCACATGGAAGTATGTAAATTTATGTCTACAAATAAATGCTGTGGGATATGGTTAGCAGCTGCAGATCTATATTTTTGTAGTTATTGATGACGAATCAGAATAGAAGCATAAAAAATATAAACTATTAAGAGTAAAAATAAACACGATTTATGAAAATATCAAAACTAGACATGAAAGAACAACATAAAAAATTAAAAACATAAAAATATACATTATGTTAATAGTGAAAGTGAACGAAGTAATATAAGAAAGAAAGAACTAGACGAGGATACGCAAGAGACAACAGAACAGAGACTGGCTAACACATTAAATAGCACATCTTTATTTAGAAGTTGTGGTAAGTTTCCAAATCGAAGTACGTCATAGGTTCACTGGTACTCACCCATTTTTATGCTTGTAATGCCCTCTAAATTAAATATTGGGTTTAAATTTAGGCACAAGGCCAGCTAGTTAGAGGTGGGTGCTAAGTTGATTACTTCGACCCAGGGTTCAACTGATACTTATTTTATCGATTCCGAAAAGATGAAAAGCGAATTCGGCCTCAACAGAATTTCAACTCAGAATGCAAAGACGGACGAAATACTGCTAAACATGGTGTGGTAATGAATATGTCAGCTCACCGCCTTCTCTAAATTTAACGTTAAGCAATATTTACATTAATCTCAAACGCATTAGGAGCATTGTCAGATACCTAGTATCCTGTACACGGTACAGCAGTGGTTCTCAACTGGTGCCGATATGGCCCTTGGGGTTCCAATAACATTTTGTGGATAAAGTTTATCTGCAATAAATTGGTTATACTTCTACAATACACAAGATATTTTAACAAAAAACATTTTTATACAGTTCGTATTAATATTTAATTATGAAAATAAAATAGAATGTTTTTACTACAGTTTGGCATTATTCAAAAGTGAATTAGAGTAATTCTTACACGGAACTCACAGCTAAACCACAAGCACGCAGAAATAGCAACACTAGCAGCAAAAATAACCAACACATTGCAAAAAATGTGACATTTTATAAAAGCACATTTAAAAAGAAAATCTTGTATAGAACGTACCACTAAACCTCACACACACAGAAAGAAATATAACAAACTATAAGCATAAGTAAAGAAATATAAAAATCTATGAACTAAACCGTCTCCAAATATTTTTCTATTTACTTGTAAAATATTTCGCTTACCACAGAATAATTATTATGAATTTTAAACAGAAATACCATTAACATTTCGTAATTTTGACGAGAGATTAGACTCATTCACTAGCTCAAAGAAAACAATAAGCACATTTCCATCAAACATAATAACTGTGCCAAAAGAAACATTTGTTCACTCAATAGTAAGTACTTAGCAATGAAAGTCGTCTAGAAGTGAACAAACAGGAAAAATGCAACTCTAAAACCCCCAATAGAAATACTTTCCGACAATTTGTAATATACATATATTTCACCCACTTACATATTAGACACCACCCAGAATCTAAAATCAAGTCGATAGCATGCAATCACAGATCAGGTTTCTACACCACAAAAAAACAAATGTCATGAACTTTGCAAAGAACTTTATGAAAACCTTTCTGCCAAGATAATCTTAATAACACAGCTTTAAGTCATTTATGCATTCATATAACACCTACAACTTATAAACAGTCCAATATGCCAGATTTAGTGAAGCGGTAAATTCTTGTAAGAGAAAATTTCTTCTTTAAAATATTTGCAGCCGCAACCATTTCTTAAATTAATCCATTTATAAGTGCTCTGATGCTGAGGGTAGCAAACAGTGTCAGTGCACATGTTCTTGAGTGTGTATGCATTTTATGAACGCTTAAAGAACTATGGAACGCTGTCAGAGAGTGAAGTTGTGCGGATGGGCACGGAGGTAGCTGATTATGTCCATAAACATAAGCATGAAATACGTACACACCCAGAGACATATATATGTTTATATGTGTGTATATACTCTTTACTTTTTACTCTTTTACTTGTTTCAGTTATTTTACTGTGGCCATGCTGGAGCACCGCATTTAGTCGAGCAAATCTACCCAGGACTTATTCTTTGTAAGCCTAGTACTTATTCTATCGGTCTCTTTTTGCCGAAGCGCTTAGTTACGGGGACGTAAACACACCAGCATCGGTTGTCAAGCGATGGTGGGGGGACAAACACACACACACAAACACACACACACACACACACACACACACACATATATATATATATATACATATATATACATATATACGACGGGCTTCTTTAAGTTTCCGTCTACCAAATCCACTCACAAGGCTTTGGTCGGCCTGAGGCTATAGTAGAAGACAGTTGCCCAAGGTGCCACGCTGTGGGAGTGAACCCGGAACCATATGGTTCGTAAGCAAGCTACTTACTACAGTATATGTGAGTATGTTTGTGAGTATTTATGTATACCTGCATATGTACATACATATACTTACATATGTGCGTGTGTATGTGTGTGTGTATGCATGCGTGTATGTGTAAGTGTGTGTATATGAGCGCGTATGTATGTGTTACCTTCTTGGAAATGGAGGATTCAGTACAAAAGAAAAAAGAATGATGTCGTTTATTTAAGCAGGTTTACTATCAATATTTTTGGCAGAATCTTTACTATGTCGGATAAAATGCCTCGTGACATTGCTTTCCGGTCTCTATGTTTCCTGACTGAAATTGCGCCATATACTGGGGTTAAAGTAAATCACTCAATGGAGATTGCTTGTTGTACCACAATTTGAAACAGTCATTATTAGTTTACTAAATTTACTAGTAATAATCATTTCACTAGTAAAACTAACCTTCCATCCTTTCTACTGTTCGTACAAGGCCTGAAATTGTGAGTGAGAGGGCTAGTCGATTTCCTTGACTCCAGTACTCAAGCGGGGCTTATATTTTCAACCACGAAATTACGAAAGGCAAAGTCAACCATGTTGGACGTTGTTCATATAGAGTTTTTAAATATAACTCGCTCATTGGTGTTACTTCTGTTGTTGTTCCTGGTGTTGCTTTTGTTGTTGTTTTTGCTGCCTTTGTGTATTGTTTTTTTTTTTTATGCTGCTGTCCGAATTCAGTCTTTCGACCACTACATAAAGTTGTAGGAAAACATTTTCAAAGCGCCTGTTCCAGCAGCCCAATCTTCCCTTGATTTGGGAAGCCTTATTGATATGTTACGCTATAAAACATTAAATTTGAAATTTTGATCTAAAAATCACTTCAAAAAGCAAATTATAGTAAAACGATGAGGACCCACTTTCAGCGAATTTGTTTCTTTAGTTAAAAGTTCAACAAAATCTGGAATACAAACTAAAAACAAAATTTTAAGAAATCTTACGAACTAGCGTGGTCCAGGTCTAGGCACAAATAATAATGAGGATGATGATGATGATGATAATGATGATGATGATATAATAATAATAATAATATTAATAATAATAATAATAATAATAAGATGAAGGTAAAGAAGAAGAAGAAGAAGAAGAAGAAGAAGAAGAAGAAGAAGAAGAAGAAGAAGAAGAAGAAGAAGTAGAAGAAGAAGATGATGATGATGATGATGATGAAGAAGAAGAAAAAAACAGGAAAAAGAAGAAGATGAAGGAGAAGAATTTTAAAGAAAACTTACGAACTACGAAGCAGTGCTGTGTAGGACTTGCCACAAATAATAATAATAATGATGAAGTTGATGATGATGATGATGATGAGGAGGAGGATGAGGAGGAGGAGGAGGGGGATGAGGTGGAGGTGGTGGATGACGATAATAATAATAAGAAGAAGAAGAAGAAGAAGAAAAAGAAGTCTTTTAAAGAAAACTTACGAACTACAAACAAGCGCTGTCTCGGTCTAGGCACAACTAATAATAGTGATGATGTTTATGATGAAGTGATGATGAGGAGGAGGAAGAGGAGAAGCAAGAGGAGGAGGAGGAGAAGTAACAGGAGGAGGAGGAGGTGGAGGTGGAGGTAGATGATGATGATAATAGTAATGATGATAATAATAATAATGATAATGATAATAATAATAAGAAGAAGAAGAAGAAGAAGAAGTAGAAGAAGAAGAAGAAGAAGAAGAACAACAACAACAACAACAACAAGTATAAGAAGAATTTTAAAGAAAACTTACGAACTACGAACAAGCGCTGTTTTGGTCTAGGCACAAATAATAATAATGATGAAAGTGAAGATGATGATGATGAGGAGGAGGAGGAAGAGGG
>NC_068982.1:118386581-118388016 GCF_001194135.2 Octopus bimaculoides
GAACAACAAGAACAGCAACAACAGAAACAACGACATGGATGTGCTACACCGTGCTCTCCATTCAAAAACAAATCTCATCTAATAACATCGGTGGAATGAGATGAAGGAGCATGTAGAAGACTTAAAGGAAGCGGCTTTTTAACGAAAATAATCACAAAAACGAAATTCTACTGCTTTACAAAGCACAGTTTCTCCTATGCACAATGTCTCAGTGAAACATGAGAAACACACACGCGAAATCAGCATCGGAAAGTTTACAAATTATAAAATATAAATGAAACAAAACAGTAAGTGCATAAATTGATTAATTACGATGCACTCGAATGTCTACACAATCATATATACATTTTAATACCCATAGGACTACACATACATCCCTATATTTACACAACTACGTGAAATTTACAGAACGCACATATACGCATATCAAAACACGTATCACAAACTAAGCAAAAATCCCCAAAAAATAAAATTTAATTTTTTTTTATTGACGAGCGGGTCAAGGAGGAGGAATGAGAGAGAGAGAGAGACAGAGAGAGAGGGAGGGAACGGTGAAAGGAGGAGAAGAATAGGGAAGGATTGGGAGAGAAAACAGAAAGGATGAAGAACAAGAGAGGGTGAGAGATAGACAGGGAAGTGATAGTAATAGTAGTAGAGTGCGCAGTAGTAATTATTAAGATAAAACCTACTTGGAAACGGATGCGTGGCGTTACACATATATGCATGTATGTCTACATATAGATGTAGTTATGTACATATATGTATGGTTAGAAGCATATATTTATGTTATTTATATTATTATATGATCGAACGCCACGCGTCCGTTTCCAGGTAAGTTTTATCTTAATAATTACTACTGCGCACCCTACTTCTATTACTATCACTTCCCTATCTATCTCTCTTCCTCTCTTGTTCTTCATCCTTTCTGTTTTTCTCCCCCAGCCCTTCCCTATTCTTCTCTTCCTTTCACCGTTCCCTCTCTCTCACTCCTCCTCCTTGAACCTCTCGTCGCTGACACGTGACGAAAGGGATTCTTTCTATTTTTCTGCCTTCCTATAGAGAAGACGTGATTTCTTTGTCTCTCATTCACATCTAACTAGCGTTCAAAATAATAATTTTTCTATCGTCTTGGCCTAATAGCCCTTACCGTTTCTTTTCACTGTCTTATCTTGTTTTTACTTCCTTTTACTGTCTTGTTCTCACTGTCCTGTTCTTTTTTACACTTTCACCATCCGCAAAATGTTCCAAATTTTATTTAATTTGCTTTGCGGGAAGAACTGTTCCAACGAAGTTGCGTATTGTCCTTGCCTTCGAAACGTGGAGTAGATTGAACAAGGACAACTGATGAAAGGAAATATTGTTTATTTTGCGTGTTTCGTTTCTCTATTTGTTTGTTTTTTTTTTCGTTGTCCGAAAAAAGTTCGTTTTCTGCCTT
>NC_068982.1:118388177-118389389 GCF_001194135.2 Octopus bimaculoides
TATATATTGTTATATTTCAGTATAATCATTTTTTATTGTCTTATTTTTCCTTCTTTCCAAATAAACACACGCTCTATATATTCGTTCTTCACTCTTATATTATTGTTCTTAATGTATCTTATGTCCGCTCTCTGGAAATCTTTCATCATACACCTGTGAACTCATCAGAGACTCTTCCATCCCAAGTGTCCCCTCCTATACTGTTTACTCCATGTACATACATATCAACTCACGAATGCACTACAGCTAGAATATACAGTATCCGAAGGCACTACAATCCGAGAGGCACATTCAGTTAAAGATTTGGAGATCAATATGTGCTTGATGCATCATTTTATACGCACATTACCAAGATCGCAGCAAAGTGCTGACAGCTGGCAGGATGGATACTGAGGTCCTTCAAGACAAGATACCAAGAAACTACGCTGACCGTGTGGAGAACATTGTTCTCAGCCTCCTGGACTACTGCTCTCAGCTATGGCGACCACGTAGATCCAAACTAACAGCGGAGCTTCAAGCAGTCCAACGTAACAACACTAAAAAGATTGAAACAATGCAGGGATACGCTGAAAAAACTGCAGCTTTATAGCGAAGGCGTGATGGATATGTAACAATCTACGTATGGAAAACTCTAGAAGCGCTACTACCGAATTTCGGCATTCAGCGTTATACAAATGGCAGAACTGGCCGCCATTGTACTGTACCAAATGTACCATCCACTCCGTCTAAATTCAGGACCTGTTACTGCAATAGTCTAGGATTCAAAGAGCCAAAGCTCTTCAATGCCCTGCCACAAAAACTAAGAAAACTTCCTAAGATTTCAAAACCAAAATACACATCCTCCTCTCCACAATACCGGATGAACCAACGGCCTGACGTGAGGTGTAGACGTGGGCAGCAGAACCAACTTCCCTTATACACCAAATAGGCTGACAGGTGGGTCAAATACACAGGAATGGTGAAGTGAAACACCCCAGACTGTGAAACACCCCAGACTGTGAAACACCCCAGACTGTGAAACACATGGGTGAGAGTATAAAATAATAAAAGCATAAAAGGAGTGGCTGTGTGAAACCTTCGGCAAGTGTCTTCTACTATAGCTTCGGTTGAACCAAAGCACCGTGACTGGATTTGTCTGTGTTTGTCCACCCAAATTCGACTGATAACAGATGCTGGTGCATTTACGTCCCTGTAACTTACCAGTTCGGCAAA
>NC_068982.1:118389665-118393338 GCF_001194135.2 Octopus bimaculoides
TATATATATATATATATATTCTTGTATTGTTGTTTTATTGTTTCTGTCATTTGACTGCCTCCATGCTGAAGCACTGCCTTTACATGCATACTTATATATATACATATAAATTTGACGGGATTCTTTCAGTTTCCGTCATTAAAGTTTTCCGACCACATGTTGCCAGATGGTTACTCAGTGGTATTTGGCGTACTTCTGGGTTTTTAATTTGTTGTCGATGCACACGCGAGAGTTCTGATAGTGCATTACCTGTCTAGCCAACGTACAGTTCTTCACAAATTGGGCATTTGATGCAGTAGATTACATTTCTGCTTTTGCAGTTCATGGTTGCGTTTGTGAATATTTTCCCCGATTTATGTGTTCATATATGGGCCGGTATGAATTAGTTGGCATGTATCGCATTGGCTATCATTGCATTTAGACACAGTGAATGGTTGATTTTTGTTGCTAAGGTCAAACCTTGCCTTTGTTAACTTACTGCGAGTTATAATTTGATCTGTAATGATATTTCTCAATTTCTTACTTTGTGCAATGATTGGTAGGTTTGCTTTAGCGATATTGAAGATGTTCTGGTGGCATGGATTGTGTGTCACAATAAATAGTATAATTTGTTCTTGTTTTTGTCTTCTTTGCGGTGTCCTCAGTTGTTGTATGGATATATTCAAAGCCCGCTGAATACTATTTTCTATATGTAGTGACGTGTATTTTTGTTTGATCAGAAATTCTTTCAGTTCTATCAGGCGCTGATTTCTGGTATTTAGATCCTCTACAATGGTACAATTCTTCTAGTTAAGCAGTATGGGATGTTACGTTTTGTATGCGGTGGTTGGCATGATTTAAAATTCAGGTATGGGTGTGTATCTGTGTGTTTATATTATATATCTGTGGTAATGGCGGTGTTCTTTTTAATTACCATTATATCTAGGAATGCCAATTTGGTACTGCTCATCTCCTTCGTAAATTGGATGGATAGATGTAGGTTGTTCAGGAGGATGTTCAAGTCTTCCACAGTGTTTTGAGATTTTGTCCAGATTATGAAGCAATCGTCGAGTTATCTCTTTCATGCTTTTTCAATATACTTCCTAAATTCAGTGCTGTATCTCTCCTCTATTTCCTAGTAGAGTTTTTGTTCTAAGTATCCCATCACCGAGTTCGCATAAACGGAAGCAAACCTAGTTCCCATAGCCGTGCCTCTAATTTGGATGTAGTTCTTTCCATTGAAGAAGAAAGTGTTGTTTTCCAGAATAAGTCTGACTGTCTAATATAAATGTTACTGTGAATCTGATATATATACCTCAAGGAGATTATTCATATTTACGTTATCCTATTTTTCAAGTTTGTATTTATTACGTTTCCATTTAAGCAACCTTGTAAAAAGATAATCTAATTTTCGAGTTTCTCAATATTTCAAATTTCATTTTGCGCTTCTAAGATTAAAGCTTCTAATTGCACTTTTAAATGTTTGCCATTCTCTCCAATGAAATGATTTTGCATCCTCGTTGAAAATTTGGTTCTATTTCTTTAGATGTTACTGTTTTCTCTTCTTTTTTTCATTCCAAAGCGTTTTTAATAACTATATTTTGAGCTGTTATTTGGAGTTGTGTTTGCATTTGAACAATTTCCGTAAAAATGTAAGATACCTCTCAACACACACACACACACACACACACACACACACACACACAAACACACCTAAATACACACTTACACGCGCACATCATGCACACAGACTAACTTTCTTGACTCTAAATTTCTTGTTTCATGTCAGAGTGCAAGGGAATCGAGTGCAAGCCCTCGCAAAATCTTCTACGTTACTCAAAAAAGAAAGGAAAAACAAGGAATGAAAGGAATCACGAAGTACTACAAGCACTCGAGTAAAACCATGTATACAATCTAAGCATATAGTTGTACATGCCTCAAATCTGTGAAAAACCCATCTTACTCATTCAATTTCTTCTGACCAAAGATCAGAAACAAAATCTCAGTGTAACATTTCTTAATAAATCAGTTTTAAAAAAAGGAGTTTTTTTTTTTTTTAAGTGTGTCTGTGTGTGTGTGACTGTATCTTTGCACACATGAGTGTTAGTGTGCATTTTTATGCTTTGTTTGTATGGATATGTACTTAAGGGCACATTACAGGCTTTCAGTTTTGCTGCGGCAATATCAATTATTAATGGTGACCACCTACTCTTTCTTGGAGTTAGCACCATCACAAAATCATCCACACTGTTGTATTTTTCTTATCCCTTTCAGTCTCTTCTCCACTTCACTTTCATATTCTTTTCGACTCTAGGCACAAGGCCCGAAATTTTGAGGAAGGGGGACAATCTATTAGATCGACCTCAGTACGCAACTGGTACCTAATTTATCGACCCCGAGAGCAAAGTCAACCTCGGCGGAATTTGAACTCAGAAAGTTAAGATAGGCGAAATACCGCTAAGCATTTTGCCCGGCGTGCTACCGTTTCTGCCAGATGGCGGCCTTTCTTATTCATCTCATTTATCCACTCCTATCACACTCACTTCTGTCTACTATGGCAACCACCAACATCAACGCCCCTGCCACGATCTCGCATTCTTGGATTATGGAATGTATGAATCTGTTTGGTATTTCGTCGAATGTTGAGCGATTTCTTGGAAAAATATGGCGAATTGGATGGTGACCCGACAGCATACGGAAGAAGTTTAAGGACAGTAGAAATCAGGAGGAGCGTCTTCAAGGTGACTACCTGTACCCACTCATCTTTGTACTGTGCTTGATACCACTAACACTGATTCTGAGGAAAGCAAATACTGGGTATGTATTCAAAAGCCGCCAACAAATAGTCGACCATTTGTTGTTCATAGATGTTTTAAAACTTTATGGTAAAGATGAATCCCAAGTCAATCCATTTGTTGATACGGTGTATACTTTCAATGCAGATATCAGAATGGAGTTCGGATTGAGAAAGTTTGGTGTGTTAGACTTGAAGAGAGGCAAAATCAAATGAATGGACGGGCTAACGATACCTTCGGGGGAGGTTATGAAGCAGTTAGCTTGGGGTTTTAAGCAATTGTGGCCGATGAAAAAGGTGGTAGTAGTACCAATAACTGTCGGAACCCTGGAAACAGTGCGTAAAACTCTTGAGAAATACATGTAACAAATAGGGGCTGCAATAAGGGTGGAGCACTTGCAGAAAATAGCACTGCTGTGAGCCACTCGAATACTCCGGAGGGTGTTCGAAAGATAAAGGGGTGTTATCTTAGTTCACTGGTAGTGACAAGCTGACACCGTAGTACATCTCCAGCGTTAGGAGCTTTGTAAAGGCAATAATAACAATACACCCCCAGTACTTGAAAATGATCACATTGCACTCCTCTGGAACTTCACCATTCAAACTGACAGAAAGATAGACGCAAATAGGCCAGACATCATACTGAAAGACTTCAGACAAAAATCATGCCTCCTCATTGATATGACTGTCCCAATCGATATAAACGTATCTGTCAAGACCTACCAAAAACTGAGCAAATATAAAGATCTTGAAATAGAAATTAGCAAAATGTGGAATCTGAAGACGAAAACAATACCTATTGTCATAGGTGCCCTGGGAATGACAGCGAAACGGGCTGATTACTACCTAGCTCAGATACCAGGAAACCCCAAAATGGCTGAAGTTCAAAAGATAGTGCTC
>NC_068982.1:118393884-118398608 GCF_001194135.2 Octopus bimaculoides
GCTAATTTCTTTTCAACTCTGCCGCTTTGCTGCAAGTTCAGCAATAGTTAGCAGGAGTAGTATTAGTGACAGTGCAAATATCAACACATGCTACAGTTACTGCAGCTGCAAACCTTACAGCTGGCACAATAGCAGTAGTAATAGTAGTAGTAGTAGTAGTAGTAATAGTAGTAGTAGTAGTAGTAGGTGGTGGTGGTGGTAGTAGTAGTAGTAGTAGTAGTAGTTGTTGTAGTAGTAGTAGTAGTAGTAGTAGTAGTAGTAGTAGTAGCAGTAGCAGTAGTAGTAGTAGTAGTAGTAGTAGTAGTAGGTGGTGGTAGCGGTGGTGGTTGTGGTAGTTGTGTTGCTGATGCTGGTGTTGGACGAGGAGGAGGAGGTGGACGACGACGATGACGACGACGATGACGACGACGATGACGACGACGATGACGACGATGACGACGATGATGACGACGATGACGACGATGACGACGACAACGACATCGAGAAAGGTTGGTCATATGTGACAGCATATATTTGTTTGCATAAGTTGTGAAAACTTCCTTGACTTCAGTCAATAAAATGTACTCATTTTGAATGCAAGCATCAGCAAAATAAGCAGCAACAACAGTATTAACACTAGCATCAGCAGCAACATTAACAACATTATCAGCAACAGAAACAGCAGCAGCAACATCAATATCAGCATCAACATCAATGGTAGAAATTATATCAGAAAAAAATCCTTTGAATGCAAATTCCAAACATGTCACTATTCACTTATTATCATTGTCCCGCTAGAGACGATGGAACCAGCATCAGTGAAAGGAAAGTATTTTGTTTAACATAATGTTCCGTTCTCTAATGCTCGAGAGTTGTCCATGACCAAAACTCTTGTGGCTGAATAGGATCATGTTAACTATAAACAGCAAACTGACAGCAAGACTGAGAGAAGTCAATGGTCTTTGATATGCCAGAATAATTCTGACTTGTGTCTGGTATATTGTGAATCAGATCATGTGACTTAGTTACCATAGTAGCGATCATTTCCAGATCTTGTTTTTTTTACAACGTTGTTAGATTTATGTATTATTAACTATATATTTTAC
Organism: Octopus bimaculoides; assembly: GCF_001194135.2. Lineage (NCBI taxonomy): Eukaryota > Metazoa > Mollusca > Cephalopoda > Octopoda > Octopodidae > Octopus > Octopus bimaculoides. The sequence goes on from NC_068982.1 coordinate 118,394,970, forward strand.
TCTGTTTGGTTTTATAGTTAATCACCACTTCTTTTGCATGTATCTCATCGTGTTACTCCATCCCACAACCATCTTGGACCGATGTAGTAAATAACAGAAATAAAGCATGTATATGATTGCTATGTAATGAACCAAATTTTTTGTGGACAAGGCCTCCATAGATCTGTAGATTTCGTCTACCTGCCTGAATTTTTAAGCTTTTCTATTTTGAACGATCTTTGATTTTCGATATTTTTCATTATATATCATTTATTCCACCATTATTTTGTATCTTGGTCTTCGTATTCTCGACAATCACTTGGAGCGTATGTGGCTAATGCAGAAATTATTATTATGAAGATTACTATTCGTGAGATTCTTTAGCGCGTTGGTCTAAATGCTTAACAGCATTTCTTCCGGTTCTTTAGGTCTGAGTTCAAATATCGCCGAGGTCATCTTTACCTTTCATCCTTTCAAGTCGATAAAATAAATACCAGTGAGTACTAACATAAATGTAATAGAATAACCTACACCGCTTAAAATTGCTAGTCTTTTATTTAAAGCAAATATTATTACTGCTATCAGTGTGTCGAACATTTTGCTTCGCGGTGTTAGTTTTAATTCATTACATTCTGAATTTACATACGTATGAGGTCAACTCTCCCTTTCATCTTTCGAGATCAATATAATATATAAAAAAAAAAACAATAAAGTAATGGGGTTGATGCAATCGACCAAGCCATTAACTTTAAGATGACTGATATTAAGATAAAGCAAATGAAAGTGAGAGAGCGGAATAGACTGAGTGAGAGAAAGAGAGAGGGGTTGACTAAAAGTGAGAAATGAATTAAATTGACATTAATTGTTAGTTCTTTCATGAAAAATAAGTTTTCTTATTACTGTTTAGCGATGCCCCATATGCTTTCAGAGCTCAGAGTAGAAAGTGGTTTCTGGAAGGGTTTTTGAAGACCAAATTGGGTAATGTGGTCGGAATAAGCTACTTCGTATAATAATTCTAGTAAACCGTATATATATATTTGTACAGTACCGATTTTTATTACTATTCTTAGCTTAAAATGTCCCTACAAGTATCGGCAAAATACACTCATGAAAACACTCGTAATAACAGCACAATAAACTTAACAAACATACTCCTATTTATTTTAAAACTCGAAAATACACTCAAAATAAACAGATAATGTGAATATTGAATACACAAACAGATCTTCAAGTATAAACACTTAAGATCTGTATAATGGAAAACACGAAACAAGAATAGTTTTGAAAGCATTAATTTAAATGACAAAGAAACAATGTTTATAGTACAAGTAGCAACGAAAACGCCAATAAAACCATTTTATACATTACATCAATGTACATCATAAGAAATCTCCGGGTATGAATCAGCTCCAAGAAAGGGAGAGGTTGTGGTGGTGTATTCATGATCAGGAAACTTATCAAAAGAGAGCTAGTTTAACATTATTGTTTTCACTGTGTTGCCAGTAGGACTGAAAGATCCCATATGCTCTCGAAGCTGGTTTTAAAGGGAGGAAGACTTTCACATTTCAAGTGGCGAAATTATTTAAGTAAATTATAAAAAATTGTCAGGACATTAAATCGGAAGATAGAACTAGGAGAAAGTTTTGTGCTGCACTACATTCTAAAACGAGCCCAAGTTGTACGGATAGCTATACCACTACTAAGGCAACTATTGGATTCTCATCACTTGTGCCCCACTATGTGGTTAGATCGTGAACATGCAGCGGATGCAGCAACCATAATAGGTTACTGAGGTTAATGTCATGGATATAGCTCTCGCTTTCCGATAGTATAACGAGTGACACCTACAAGAATAAACTGAGAGGCGCCAAGAATACAGAGAATTATCTTATCACCAGCCAAAACAAAAGTTTTTTAATCAGTTATAATAGTGAGAAACCGGGAGGTCTCTCTTTTCGTCCCAAAGACGGTCAGAAGTTAGAGCAATAATTGAACTCCGTCATTTTGTGTCTGGTGGCTTCCAAAATTAGACAGGAAAATTGTGTGAAACCGATTGGTAGAGGAAAATAAACAATAAAAATGCAAGTGAGGGGTGGGTAAACAACAATAGTAATATGAGGTTTGAGGAATTGATGGGTATAATTTATATCGAAAAGAAAAGGATGATAGGTTGCTAGTAAAATAACACTACAAAAGGCTCTACATATGAGAATTTCACAGTTTAACCAATGCGGAAGTCCTCACAATGCTTGTTTAGTCTACTCGATTGTTAACATTGCTTGCTTGCTTGTTTAGTCTACTCGATTGTTAACATATTCTAATTATTATTTCTGCATCTAACCACCAATGAGCATGCATATCTAAGCCAACAGCAACACTTGGGAGTGTCTTGCTTTCTGGTTTCTTAAACCGTTGTGTCCAAAGTTGAAAGAAAGCTTTGCAAACTTGCTTTGAAAATCATATTTTGTTTTTTACAAATGTAATACATGAAAATTGAGGAGAAAGAATTTCAAGCGTTCATGGCTAAAAAAACAAACAAATAATTACATTATTTCTAGAGCATCAAAGAGCAGTAGCTTAACAAGTACAACGAAAATTTCAATAACAGCCACGAAAGCAGTAGCAATGGCTGCAGAGATGGTATTATGTTCATGGAAGGAAAAGGGATGTTTTCGTCGTCGAATGTCTAAAGTACAAAACTTTCACCACTGCTATGATGGCAAACAGTTGTAACAGTGACAACAACAACAACAACAACAACATGAGCAACTGTAAAAGCAGCATTAATGAAAGTAACATGAGTTGTAATAACAATGATATTAAAGTGAACAGCGGAAATCGTAAACGTCACCAATGTCAACAACGGCAGCAGCGGCAGCAGCAGAAGTAGCAACATCAGCAGCAGCACCACCGATAGGGGCATCATTAGCAGCAGCAGTGGTAGTACCTGCAGCAGTGTCAGCAGCAGCGACGGTAATAGCAGCAGAACCAGCTTCAGCAGCAGGAATGGTGATAACGGTAACATCATCGGCAGAGCAACAGTAGCAGCGACAACGGCAGCAAAGGTAGTGACAACAACGCAACGCTCCGACAGTGCCCGAGGCCTGGTGACTCGTGGAATTATGTCGAACAGCTGCTATCACGTGTGGGATGATGAGGGCTATATGCCGATTCTTTTCCGAATATTACGTTGCCACTTTCCTTTGACCTGTAAAGACATGGAGATTTTTCCTTCCTTCGCTCTTGCCGAAAGAGATTGCATTGTAGACCTGAGTAAAGGGAATGAAGATAGACACTTTCCTCTTCTGCCAAGACTACATTGGTATTCCGTTTGAAAAAGGAGAGAATTTGTTGAATTCTGGTTGAATTTTGAGAGGTAGGGAAGTGGTATTTCCTATTCAAGCCCTTGATGGTCGGGTCTACGAAGGAGTTTTGAAGTTCCTTGGTTAATCTAGGCGACATACACCACTACTAGATACAAAGGAATTGTTCTAATGTTTTTGATATTGCATTTTTGTTTATTCTTGTCTGTCAAATCCCCGTTGTTTATTCCTGGTATTTACGAGATTTTCGTGGCAAATGAATGAATAAACAAATAGTAATTTTTGCTGTTCATCTTTTCGGGATCGTTAAATTAAGTACTAGTCAAGTACTGGGGGG
>NC_068982.1:118398640-118401956 GCF_001194135.2 Octopus bimaculoides
GGGGGGGGGGTGTCCGATGTGATCGAATTTCCTCTATCCCCAACAATTTCATGATTTGTGCCTATAGTAGGAAGGATAATGATGATGATGATACTGCTACTACTACTACTACTACTACTACTACTACTACTACTACTACTACTACTACTAATTATTATTATTATTATTATTATTATTATTATTATTATTATTATTATTATTAATATCATTATTATTATTATTATTATCATTATTCGTACTGGATTGTTCGCTCGTAAGTTTAGACTCAGCTGCATCTCCAAATGATGTTAATTGTTCAGTTCTGTCACAACACGTTTGTTGGAACTACTAGCATTGCATAGATCACCTTGGTTTGTTTGTAGTGCCTCTATGGGTGCTCAGATTCGGAAAGAACATTTTCATTTCGTTTTCCAAAACATAATTTTAATAACAAACATGGCAATATCCGCCCTGCTCAGTGATATGATGAAGGAAGTCAGAGGTAGCTCTGACAGTGAGTGGCAATATATGTGAGTGTCTTCCACCTTCAAATCTCAGATGGAAGGGGAGGTGAACACTCACCAAGTTCAAAGTCTTGTGGACCATGCTAGTACTATAATGATTAAGAGCAGCAGTAGCAGCAGCATTAACAACAACGACAATAATGAAAAGAAGAAGCGGCAATTAAATCTAACTATGAAACATATTTCCCTGTAATGAAAGCAACAATGCCACAGACATCAACCAACAACAACAACAATACTTCAATGAACACGAACACCACCAACTCCATCACCACCACTGCTGTAAGAAAAAAGTATGGGATAAGTAAAAAAAACAAACGCAACAGTAGCTTAGGCAGCACAAATTGTAACTGTATTTCCAACGTGAATAACAATAACCTCAACAACCATAACAACAATACATTTACAGCAACGGTTGCCAAGGCACTGAACTCTATAATATGGATATCCTACAAAAAGACATATGTGTGGTCCGAGCAGAAAAATAGATCCAGCTCGAAATATCATTTCCTTTGACTAGTAAAGACATGGAGATTTAATCCCCTTCGCTCTTGCATTTGTGGACCTGAGAGATGGGAATGGAGATAGACACTTTCCTCTTCCGCCAAGACTACATTGACTTTCCGTTTGAAAAAGGAGAGCATTTGTTGAATTGTGGTTGAATTTTGAGAGGTGGGGAAGTGTTATTTTCTATTTAAGCCCTTGGTGGTATAAAAGAAAAGGTGCTTCCATAAACACAAAAAGGCTGGAGACAACTACTCAGGCAGATGTGGAAAGAACACTCAAAGGAAAAATATCCAACAAGCAACTTGCACGCATTTCAGTGCTTTTCACGCACTCTATGGTTCTTTGTTGGATCGAAAAGTATTTTCTCCATCCATAAGATTTAGGGAGGAAGACGGTGCAAGAGAAGGTTGCAGGAATTCCACTTCAGGAGAATTTATGGTCAAATTTAGTTTTCAACATCTTTGAATGGTGTAAAGGTCTCCTGGAGTTAAGACTAACCCGTCTTGAAAATTGATTTGGGATTAGTGTGGAGGTGCTATTCCACATCAAATCAGACGCGATATACAAGATCCCAGAAATCATTCACCTTCCGGAAGGGGGAGTACTGAATGTTATGGATGAGTGTAGAAGGCTTTGATTCTACCTGTGCTGGGACACTAGTCACTTGAGAGCTTTGTGCCCTCAATAGAAGACAGGTAACCACAACGACAACAGCCACACCGACAAAAACATCAGAGAACAACAACAAAAGCAACAAAAACTACGTCAACAGTGACAACATCAACAAGAGCAACAAAATTAGCAACTACTAGAAGAACAGCAACAGCAGCAACAACAGGAACAACAGCAAAAGCAGCAACACTGGCAACACCAACAACGCTATCAGCAGGAGCTGCAGATGCACCACCACAACCTTAAACAGTAGAAAAGAAAATAACAGGCACTCCTACCAAAGCTCTCTCTCTCTTTATCTATCTATCTATCTATCTATCTATCTATCTTAGCTCTTAGCTCAAATACACGCATGGACTCTACCCAGATACCACAGATGTGAAGGAGGAAAACACCAAAACCAAAAGATGAAAAAAAAATCTAAAAGTAAATCACACCAACATACGCACCATAAAGTATAAAATCACACTCACACCAGTCACAGTCATTATTATTATTATCCTCCACCTCCTCCTTCTCATTCTCCTCCTCCTCCTCCTCCTCCTTATTATTATTATTATTATTATTATTATTATTATTATTATTATTATTATTATTATTATTATTATTATTATTATTATTATCATCATCGTCATCATCATCATTATTATTATTATTATTATCATTATTATTATCATCATCATCATCATCATCATTATTATTATTATTATTATTATTAAGGCGGTGAGCTGGCAGAATCGTTAGCCAGCCGGGCGAAATGCCTAGTAGTATTTCGTCTGCCGCTACGTTCTGAGTTCAAATTCCACCGAAGTCATCTCTGCCTTTCATCCTTTTGAGGTCGATAAATTCAGTACCAATCAAGTGCTGGCTTCGATATAACCGACTATCCCCCACCAAAGAAATTACTGTCCTTGTAGCAAAATTTGAAACCATTATTATTAAGGCGGCGAGCTGGCAGAATCGTACCTCGTCGGACGAACTGCCTATCAGCGTTTCTGATTTTACGAAATTGCCTGCCTTGTGCTTAAAGTTGAAAGAATTATATCCTAGCGAGGTCTATAGTAACTTTTATCCTTCTGGCGTCGATCAAATGATAATCAGTTAAGTAGTGGAATCGATTTATTTGAACTCTAGCCCAAACAGTGTGTCTCTTACAAATCTTACAATTACTTATGCATGTATGTGTTACTTTTTTGAGCTTATGTACGACTGGGGATTTTAATGTTGATCGACCGATTATCTATCTATCTATCTATCTATCTATCTATCACTAATCGCACACACAAACACATTTGGTTATTTATTTAGTTATTTACATTTGTATACAATATTGATCATTGCTATCACCCGCAAATGATTTGTATTTTTTTTGTCGGCTGCTGGAGAATGAATAATTTATGAATGTCACCATCGCAATGATCATCATCATTACCTTCCCAGTCTCCATCAGCCTAATTCTTCTTCTTCTTCTTCTTCTTCTTCTTCTTCTTCTTCTTCTTCTTCTTCTTCTTCTTCTTCTTCTTCTTCTTCTTCTTCTTCTTCTTCTCCCCTTCTGTCTTCTTCCACGCCGTCTTTCTCGTTGTCGGCCTTCTCCCGCAATTTATCGATATCATCATTAAATTTAAGTCCACACC
>NC_068982.1:118403009-118404310 GCF_001194135.2 Octopus bimaculoides
ATACATATGTATACATAAACTTATGCATATACATATATATGTGTGTGTGTGGAGGCGCAATGTCCCAGTGGTTATGGCAGCAGACTCGCGGTCGGAGAATCGCGGTTTCGATTACCAGACCGGGCGTTGTGTATGGTTATTGAGCGAAAACACCTAAAGCTCCACGAGGCTCCGGTAGGGGGGGGGGATCGACCCCTGTTTTACACTTACGCCCCAAATTCCTCTCACTGTTTCTTGAGTAACGCTGGCTAGGCTTTAAAAGGGCGAAAAAAATAGAATATATATATATATATAGGATAAGCTTCTTTCAGTTTCCGTCTACTAAATTCACTCACAAGGCTATAGTCGGCCTGAGGCTATAGTAGAAGACATTTGCTCAAGGTGCCATGAAGCGAGATTGAAACCGGAACCATGTGATTGAGTGATTTTATTTTGCTTAACCTTGGTTTCTTTTTTGATCGACTCTCTCGTGTATTTCACAAACAGTGCAAGTAAGGAATAATATTTTACGAAATAATATTTTTGTCTTCTTTTGTCATCTTTTCTAAGTTGATACTGTACGACAAAGGTTAGATTTTGATTGCTATTTCTAGCCTTAAACAAAGTTTCCTTCGTTTGAACGTCTTGGTCTTCGCTTTTGTTCATACTCAAAGCAGGCAAGTTGTAATGCGAATGTTTACTCCGTTAACAGTGGAACATCAAACCGGCACAAATAATAAATGCAGTACAAGTACAGTTACATCTCTATGTTTATCATTCTTCACAACTATTTCAACAATTTCTCCTTATTTTGTTCTTATGCGTTTTATCTTGTTTCAATCGTTTTCGTGGCCAAGATGGGACACTGTGTTAAAGGGTTTAGACCAGCAGAGGGATCAAACGACTTATTTTATTCTTTTCCCAAACGGTTGGATTTACGAGCGAATACACAAGCCAAAAACGATTGTGAAAAGGTGACAGCGAGAAACAAACACAGAAATACATAGACGCAAACAACAACACACATTTATAGATCAATGTGTGTGCGCGACTGTACGTGTGTGCGTGTGTGTGTATGTGTGTGTGTGCATATGTGCGTACACGTAAGTATGGCTGCGTGTTTGCGACTGTGTAGATGGACAGTTAAGGATATAGATATGTTATATATGCGTATATTTCCAAATATATACTATATATTTGTATACACATATATAGCGATACATAAGAAGATATGTACATACATACATATATACATACACACACATAGGTACATAGATCCAAACATATATATATATATATATATATATATATATATATATATA
>NC_068982.1:118404579-118405309 GCF_001194135.2 Octopus bimaculoides
ATATATATAGGTACATACATACAAACATATATATATATATGAACGTACAATCATATATAGATAGATAGATAGATAGATAGATACATACATACATACATACATGTAATTGCCTTTCTCACTTTCTATTTTCGTGTATGCATGAACAGAGCTGTAGTAGGCGGCATTTATCCAAGGCGTCAAGGTGTTGCGGAGCAGCTTTGCGCTTGAAGCCACGTGTTTGTCAAAAGGACTACAAAGCTAGAAATACTGTATGAAGATACATATATACATATATGTATATATATATATATATGTGTGTGTGTGTGTGTGTGTGTATACACACACACACACACATCACACACACACACACACACACACACACACACACACATATATATATATAAGACCGGGTAATGTTGTTTATGGAAAACCAGCAGTCGGCCATGCATACTAGCCTCCTCTCTCCACGCCACCAGTGTTATCCAACGTGGGGGGGGAGGGGGCAAAGGCCGATATAGCTTGCCACCAGAGACGTCGCAAGTCATTTCTCCAACATGAAATCAAGTGTCTTATTCAAGAACGCAACACGCAGCCCGAACTGGGAATCGAACTCACTACATCATGACTGTGAGCCCGACGACCCTCTAGCCACTGAGCCATTCACTTTCACATACACACACACACACACACACACACGCACATACATACATACATACATACATCTTCAACATTATCATCACCGCTATCTTCT
>NC_068982.1:118405841-118406341 GCF_001194135.2 Octopus bimaculoides
CGGGGTTTCCAATTGATCCGACCAACTGAACAGCCTGCTCGTGAAATTAACGTGCAAGTGGCTGAGCACTCCACAGACACGTGTACCCTTAACGTAGTTCTCGGGGATATTCAGCGTGACACAGTGTGACAAGGTTGACCCTTTGAATTACAGGTACAACAGAAACAGGAAGTAAGAGTGAGTGAAAGTTGTGGTGGAAGAGTACAGCAGGGTTCGCCACCATCCCCTGCCGGTGCCTCGTGGAGCTTTAGGTGTTTTCGCTCAATAAACACTCACAACGCCCGGTCTGGGAATCGAAACCGCGATCCTATGACAGCGAGTCCGCTGCCCTAACCACTGGGCCATTGAGCCTCCACTTATACACAGGAATACAAGGAAATTAAAACATGTAAAGTGATTGTGAGAAATATGAATATATTTAACACGCACACGGCACATGTCTGTGAATGTGTTTGTGTGTGTGTGTGTGTGTGTGTGTGTGTGTGTCTCTCTCTCTCTCT
>NC_068982.1:118407084-118412745 GCF_001194135.2 Octopus bimaculoides
TATATATATATATATATGCATGTGTATGGTGTGTGGCGTGTATATGTGTATAGTGGCTATCTGGTAAGAAGTTTGCTTCTTTGCCTCAAATATTCATGTTCAGTCCCATTGTGAGGTCGGCATGGTTGTCTTCTTCTATAGCCTCGAGCTATCGAAGACTTGTGGCTGGATTTGGAAGACGGAAGTCCATGTACAAGTCTTCGATTTGCTCGAGGCTAAAGTAGAAATAATTTTCCCAGGGTGTCACAAAGTGAGACGGAACCCGAAAGCATGGAACTGGAAACCAACGTCTTACCACACGGCCACTGTATATAAATGTATAATGATAATTGATTAAATAACCAGCAGATGGAATTGGTATTAATTTTCATTTTGTACAATGATAGTTTCTACCCATACTGCTACTGGCTCTGAAGGGTGGAACTCCGTTCAACATGTCCTTTTGGCAATATGGGTCACACCAAGAAACACCCATGCACACAGTGTTGTCTCGCTAAAGATCCCTAACTAGATGGTTATATAACTATGTAAGAGCCTAATCTCAGGATCTTTAGCGAGCCATCACTTTATGTATCGATATATACCTGATGTGACCTACACTGCAAAATGGATGCAACACATGTTGATTGTAGTCCCATCCATAAAACACAGTAGCAGGATAGGTCGAAAATATTGTTTTACAAAATAAAGTGTAATACCAAATCGATCGTCTGGGTACTTAATCACTTTCCATTATCTCAACACCGCGGAGATTCTGAAGTAGATCCAAAGATAATATACCCCATCTGCAGATGACACCAGGTAGACCAACGTGTGCCAGTGCTCTACTCAACACTTCAACGCACTAATCGACATAAAACAATTGGTCCAAAATATTGAATATATATATCGTTAATGTATGATATATTCGAAAAAGAAGCACACTCTAAAGCATAGAACAGTAATGTATTTGTATGTAGTTAAATCAATGTCCGCTCATAAAATGATCAATGATTTCACATCCACAAAGGGCTTACCCCACGAACGTCTCGTCAAACACTAAACCCGAAGACAAATGTAAATGTTCACATCTGGGAGGCAGGAATCCGTTATGGTCAATTGGTCAGTAACGGACTCCTGCCTCCCAAAGGTGAGGAGTTACATTTGTCCGTTGTCGTATATCCTAACGAAACGTCAAAGGGACAAAGCCCATTGTGGATGCGAAACCATTGGTTACTCTATGACCGGACATAGGCTTAACTACACACACACACCACACAAACACATTAGCACATATACATACATGCATATACATGTGTATGTGTGTGTGTATAAAGAGTGGGGGAAAGATATGTATATATATATATATATATATATTTTTTTTTTTTTCATCTGAGCGTAATTAGAGAGGGAGAGAGAGGACAGGCATGTGCACGCTCAGATGAAAAAAAAAATATCTGATAACCCAAATAAAGGTCAACTAAACTTACTAACAAAAATAACTCCGACAAAAATATCAATAGTACAAATAGAAATAGAAAAAAAAGAACAGCAAGAATTATGTTAATAATATCCAATGTAGCGTTTGTTGCAACAACAACAACAACAACAACAACAACAATAATAATAATAATAATAATAATAATAATAATAATAATAATAATAATGATTATAATAATAATAATAACAATGCTCTGATGCAGTATCAGGCAGCGGCTCTAAAGCGTTGATGCAGTACCAGGCAGTGGCTCTCCTGGCTCCTTATCTTAACAGATGAGAAGTTCTATCATATACATCGTTTTGCCTTTCTATAAAAGATGGGTTACAGCAAATATTCTGCTCAATACCAGATTTGCTTGTCAGTTGTTTGACCTTAACCAGTTGAGCATGTCCCTTAGTGGTTGACGATATGCGCATCACTGATCACGAGCAGAATTGGTGGGGGAGCATCATAGCCATGTGTTGAGAGGAATTCTTTGGGGTTGGGTAATTCACCATTGAAAGCATGGGAGTGTCATTCAACATTCTTGAGCAAACCTAATTCAGGGACATTTTGAGCGGGATGGGCTACTTCACCTGAAGAAAATTCTAACTGGGCCCCATTGACAAGGTCACGCGCTATTTATCTTGATATGAGATCACCTTGTCGAGTACATGTGGTTGTGATGCACGTTCCTGGTGTACCTTCATCAAACAGGGAGTCATGATGGGTAAACTGGGCATTGTATATTTTATCTTAGTGTCAATTTGATGGCATGCACTGCTCTCTCACTCAATCATAATAATAATAATAATAATAATAATAATAATAATAATAATAATCATAATACCGACCAGAAACTACCATGGATCTAACCCCTCGTGCAGAATTTACGGAAAATTCACTGACACAATTGATCATGCTTTTTCTTGCCACCCGGTCCTCACTGAAAGGTTGCACCTCATAAGACATGACAGATTAGGGCAGTACATCCACTGGAATGCTTGTAAATACTACAAAATTAATTCCCATAGTAACATATGCAACAGCAACTCTCAGCAGACAGAAGAAGCTGTAGCAAGAATTTCGTCTTCAGTATTTATAGATTTCACTCACGCACATGTACACACACACATACACACACTCATAGACACATTCATACACACACTCATAGACAAACATACACACACACACACACACACGCACACACACACACACACTCACAGGCACAAACTAACTTCTGTTTGTAGAGAAGTATCACAAGTAAATAAGAAACTGCAGCCAGGGGCATACATTTAGACCTCTATACTATTTCTTCTTCTTCTTCTTCTCCTTCTTCTTCTTCTTCTTCTTCTTCTTCTTCTTCTCCTTCTTCTTCTTCTTCTTCTTCTTCTTCTTCTTCTTCTTCTTCTTCTTCTTCTTCTTCTTCTTCTTCTTCTTCTTCTTCTTCTTCTTCTTCTTCTTCTTCTTCTTCTTCTTCTCGTGCTCTTCCTCCTCCATGCTGTTGCTTTTGTTATTGTATTTCGTCCCATTAACATTGCCCTCATGTTTCCGGTCCTTGTGGCCAATAAATCATCACCATACTACTACTACTACCACTACTACTACTACTACTACTACTACTACTACTACTACTTCTACTACTACTACTACTACTTAAGTGTCCTTAAATTGTGAGAATTTATTCCAAACATTTTCCTTTATTAATTAAAAAATATTAATTTAATTGTCAATAAATTTCCATATTTTCCCCAAATTTTATGACGTTTATTTTATTCCCCATGTTTAAGTATTTGAATTTGTCTTAGTCTTCGGTGTTACGTCTCCATCGTCACCGTTGACCCCATGGTGGTTGTCATCATCATCATCATCATCATCATCATCATCATCATCATCATCGCCGTCGTCGACGTCAGAATCATCTTCGACGTTGTCATCATCATCATCATCAAGAGTGTTATCATCATCCCCATCATTGTCATCATCATCAATATTCGTTTCAACTGAGCATTGCGAAATTTGTTGGTAAACTTCAAAGGAACAGAAATATCAAAATAACCATTGAAGTACGGAATTTTAAAGTCAAAAATAAAACATCAATAATAATAGTAACAACAATAATAAAAAGCAATAATGAGAAATTACGCAAAAATATTTTAAAATGAAAAATAACACAATAAATATGCAATATAAACAAATATATGAAGCTGGGAAAAAGTGAAGAGAAAAAGAAATATACTTTTGATGACAATCTGTGAAGTGTTTTATGTGTTTGCAAATGAATACAAATTACAACTACTACTACTACTACTACTACTACTACTACTACTACTACTACTACTACTACTGCTGCTGCTGCCGCTGATGATGATGTTGATGATAATGTCAATACTACTACTATTACTACTACTACAACCACTAATACTAATGCTACTAATACTATTATATGTCCTCCTCGCCATGTAGTAGTAGTAGTAGTAGTAGTAGTAGTAGTAGTAGTAGTAGTACAGCTGCTTCTGCCACTGCAGCTAATGGTGATATCAATAATAATAAGAATAACAATAATAATAATATTATTATTATTATTAATAATCTTTAGAACAACAACAACACCTACAACAACACTTATACCAATAATAATAATAAAAATAATAAATAGGTTTAGGCCACAGGTGCCTCATATACATAAAATAAATTTTGTTTCATAAAAAGGTGAGAAACATGCTTAAATATATAAGACAATAACAAGTAGAACGTCAATAATAACAATTTGCTTTCATTGTTAGCCACAAGAGTATGATTGCGTTTTCCATCCCCATACTTACCAGTATTAACTGTTTCGAACTAAGACACAAAGCCAGCCATTTTGAGTTGTCAAACCATAAAAAGCAATAAAATAAAAGTACTATATTTAGTCATTCCCGTAAAGATGAAATGCAAAATTGACCATGGTGGAATTTTAATATGGAACAAAAAGAACCGAAAAGGAACGCATTTTTACAAAGCTCCAACGATTTTGCCTGCTCATGTTTGCACGCGATATCTAACTTTAAAGAGGGAGTATATCGGTGAGGTCGTTCCCAAGTACATGGGTGGGTCTTTATTCATCAGCTTTGAAATAATTCTTCCTAATTATGGTAGATGATCAAGAAATTTGAAGAACTGGCAATTCGGTTATATTGAACTCACTGAGTAACTGGTACTTATTTTATTGACACCGAAAAGAGGAAACACAAAAATCCTGCTCGGTTGAATTAGAACTCAGAACAGAAAGAGCCGGAAGAAATGCTGCTAAGCATTTTGTCCGGCTAACGAACGTGCAAGCTCGCATACAAACAAGGTATTTAATGTGAAAGGAGCATTCCGTCGATAAAATCGCCCCCAGAATTTCTTGATCGTGATTTACTTAAACAGTCTTCAAATAATAAATGGCTAAGTTCACATCAATTTGTATTGAACTCGGTACATAAAGTGATAATACTACGTATGGTGACAACTGTCCGATGAGTGTGCGATCCTACCAATTATCGTTCAGTAACAACGGCCGTTTTTTTTATTCTCTATTCTCTTCAGCAAAGACGCAAAGATATTTGTAAGAAGAAAACAATAGTATACAATGCAGATGGGTAGTTCACATAAAACTATGGAAAAATCGCAGGAACAATTATAAGTAATTCTTTTATTCGCCATAAGTGCATCGACTGGAGGATACTGTAAAATGATTTGTAAAAAAAAGACAAAACAATGAAATGCCAATGCATATATATGAGCCGTAATAAACAATATGAAATCACAGCAATGATATTGATATTGACATTATTTATGCAACAAAGGCAACGAAATGAAAAAATAAACATTACATAACAGTAACGATACATGTTTCTTTAATTTTTGCAGCAAAATAAACGGAAGTATTTAAGAAGATAGCCTACAAAATGGTAACAATGTGAACAACAGTAGCACCAGCTCCACTGCCGCTAGGCCAGCATCACCACCATCACCGCCGCCAGCATCATCACCACCACCGCCACCATCACGACTACGACCACAACCAATACCACTACCTCCACCACCACCACCACCACTACCCCCACTACCGCCACCACCACCACCACCACCACAACAACAACAACAATAACAGCAACAACGTCAACAACAAAAACAACAACAAAAAGCGTAAGAAATTAGAATTATACACGACA
>NC_068982.1:118412885-118413713 GCF_001194135.2 Octopus bimaculoides
TATATATGCGGCAACGTCTGCGAGAAAAAGACCACCATGACACATTTAACTCTGCCAGAAATTTGGAGACGACATTGTGTACTGCTTGGTATTCGCGCTGTAAATAATAAAAATTGCGCTGAGAGTTATAAAAATCAAACATCCAGTCAGCATCATAGTGTTTGGAGTGATCGCTAGTGAGATGGTGATGTTATACTCCCATTCAACGTCCTACACATCCTCAAACACAACACTGAGGCCCACATCAAGAGCCTGGAGAAGGTAGTGCTGCTCTGTGTCAAGTGAGTGGTTGCTAGAAGACCCTATGTCGGGCCACATAAATCTGCACTGTCACAAAAGCGACAGAACCCACACATGGCTGTTAGACAATTTCTGCGACCACATCACCCCTAAGTTTTAGCTATCTAAATTTGGCTATCTAACTCCTCAAACTGCAGCCCCCCTTCATTGTTATGTGTGACACGCAGTTGAGCGAGAGATCAACAAAGCTTCTTGTAAAACCAAAGATGAACTGGAGGCAAGGACTATGGCAACTTCCATCAACTTACATAAGGAGACATTCTAGAAGATTTGCAAGAGATTCCGATGTCATCTAGAAGCCGTGGTTGAAGCCAATGACAATGTTATTGAAGAAATTTAATCTTTAGTATCTCAAGATATGTTTATGTAATTTTGGTAAATATATCTGTAAATATATCTGTCAGAATTATTTTCAGTTTATTCACCGCACCATTTATGTGTGTGTTTGTGTGTGTGCATTCATAGTTATGTCTATCTATCTATCTATCGATATATATATATATATATATATATATATATATATATATA
>NC_068982.1:118414283-118414958 GCF_001194135.2 Octopus bimaculoides
TATATGTATGTATGTATATATATGTGTCTACATCGACCCCAGTGCGTAGATGGTACTTAATTTATCGACCCCGAAAGGATGAAAGCAAAGTCGACCTCGGCGGAATTTTAGCTCACAAAGTAACGGCAGACGAAATACTTCTAGCATTTCGCCCGGCGGAGTAACGTTTCTGCCAGCTCGCCGCAGGCTTCTTTAAGTTTCTGTCTACCAAATCCACTTACAATGGTTTTTGTCGGCCCGAGGCTGTTGTAGAACACAGTTGACCAAGGTGCCACCACATAGCCATTCCTGCGCCTGTGTATATTAGTGTCGATGCTGAAAAGTTCCTATTTTAAGATTGTCCTGAAAATCCTATTTCGAGACCCAAAAATTTGAGTTCTTTTATAAGGCTTAGAAAAAAAATCAAGTACAGCTACAATGTATGAATTTGACAGGGGCCATGCTGAATAAAATCATAATTATATAATTTTCTCGTATTTTAGTTTAACCAGAGTCAGATTATATATACTTGAATATGTATATATATTTATAGGCACAGGACTGGCTGTGTGGTAAGTAGCTTGCTTACAAACCACATGGTTCCGGGTTCATTCCCACTGCGTGGACCCTTGGGCAAGTGTCTTCTAGTATAGCCTCGGGCCGACCAAAGCCTTGAGAGTGGATTTGGTAGACGAA
>NC_068982.1:118414968-118415483 GCF_001194135.2 Octopus bimaculoides
CCTTGAGAGTGGATTTGGTAGACGAAAACTGAAAGAAAACCGTCGTATATATGTATATATATATATATGTATGTATGTGTGATAAGTCCTGGGGTCGATTTGCTCGACTAAAGGCGGTGCTCCAGCATGGCCGCAGTCAAATGACTGAAACAAGTAAAGCAGTAAAGAGAAAAAAGAGTATATATACACACACACATTATATGTATGTATATGTACTTATGCATGCGTGTATTTATTTATGAATATATGTGTGTGTCTGTGTATATGTATGTACTGCTGCGAACAGTTCTCTATAATTGTGTTTGTTTTTTACGACTGATGATCGGCAATGGTTTGTTAACATCCTCACAAAAGCGAAAGGATATGCATAAAGAAACAAATATGAGCAACGATTTCAAAGAAACATACTGGCGTCGATGTCATAGAGGCATAGAGACAACCATGTATGAAAGTGTCCAAGTCTATGGCGGCAGCCCAAGAACTGAAATAAACAATAGCCATATATATATATATAT
>NC_068982.1:118415662-118416216 GCF_001194135.2 Octopus bimaculoides
TGTGTGTGTGTGTGTGTGTGTGTGTGTGTGTGTGTGTGTGTGTGTGTGTGTGTAGGAGGGTGTGAAAGTGTTAATGTGAGTGGTTGAGCGGAGCAGTTATGTGTGTCGATGTGATGGGGTTCCGCTCATATTCCGTACTGAAAAAATATTTCGTCGGGATTAGTCTATTGCAGAAGACACTTGGCCCAGGTGCCGTGCAATAGGGCTGAACCTGAAGCCACGTGATTGCAAAGCGATCGTCTTACCCACATATCTATAGCTCAATTACTTTACTTATTCCACGCAAGTGCGCGAGCACACACATACACACACACAGAGACACACACACACACACACATACACACACACACACACACACACACACAAACACACTCTGTTTCTTAGTCTCTCTAACACTGCCGTAAATAAAAAGCTTGCTTTCCTACCACATGGTCCGGAGTTCAGTTCCACTGCGTGGCACCTTGGATAACTGTTTTCTTCTTTAGCCTCGGGGCGACCAAAATTTTGTGAATCGATTTGGTTGACGGAAGCTGAAAGAAGCCCGTCGTATATAT
>NC_068982.1:118416698-118417730 GCF_001194135.2 Octopus bimaculoides
ATATATATATATATATATTTATATATATATATATTTATATATATATATATACGTACGTACATACATACATACATACATACGTACATACAAATACATATGCGTGTATGTATGTATGTATTTATGTGTGTGTATGTATGTATGTGTGCTTATATGTATTCTTTTAGTCTTTTATTCATTCACTTGTCTCAGCCATTTGACTGCGGTCATGCTGGAGATATTCAAGCTTGCGAACGTGGATTGTGAGAAAGAAAGTGAATGAGTTGAAAGACAGAAGGTGAAAACTGAATAAATGCCGATCAAAATTATATTCGTAAATGTTTGGTCTATATCTGTATGTAAGTCTATGTTTCTTCTTTCTGTGAATGCTTGTGTGTGGTGTTCGTCTACATAACTAAATTTATCGACATGCTCATACAGTCCCGGGATGTTAATGAATAGATCATGTGCGCAATTATCATTGCAACAACACACGCACATTCAGTCACCACACCTAACAGAAACACAATTATGCACACACACACGCTCACGCACACACATACACATACACACACACACACACACATACACACACACATACACATACACATACACATAGGCGCATACATACATACATACATAAGCACTCAGATATATACGTACATACATGTACACATCCAAGTATAGACGAGAAGCTACATTGTCTTATACAGTCACGCACAGAAATAGATGCATAAATGCATTTTTATATAACGACATACAGGCAGCTGTAGGAGGCACAGAACTCAGTCAAGAAATACCTCGAAACAAGTTCGATATTTTTTGTTCGTTTGTTCTCTTTCCATTCTATTTCTTTCTATTTACTTCCTGTCGCCGTCTTTCTGTTGTTTTCAGCTAGGTGACAGATGAATTAATCATATAAATAAACTGGCATATCGGTAACCATAGCGACACAGAATAAACATGTACACATAATAGACAGACAGGCAGACAGAGCGGTAGATATATATACAGATATAGAGAGGAGAAAGGAAGTTATATATATACATATATATA
>NC_068982.1:118418134-118420634 GCF_001194135.2 Octopus bimaculoides
TATATAAATATATATACACAACCACACACACACATAAGTATGTATACATACACATACACACACACACACACACACACATATATATATATATATATATGCACTGTGTGTGTGTGTGCACTCGCGTGTTTTCGCGTATGTTTGTTTGTTTGCTCGAGTGTATATGTGCGTGTACACGTGTGTTAGTGTGCGCGCACAAATATGTGTGTTTGTGTGTGATGTGTGTTTGAGATAGAGAGAGAGAGAGAGAGAGAGAGAGTAAGAGAGTGAGTGAGTGAGTGAGTTAGTGAGTGAGTGAGCGAGTGAGTGAGTGAGTGAGGGTAAATGAGACGAGACGAGAGAAAGGTGCAACATAGGATAAACACTGATCGAATTGCATAAATAAATCATGAAAGAAGGAAGAGAAAGAAGAGAAAAGATAGACAGATGAACGGATACAAACCTCTTCGTAATCATTATCTCGTGTGGACAAGTATCAATATTAAAAAAAATTAAATTAAATTAATGCCCACGCATATATGTCCACACTCACACACGTACAAATACACGCATTTAAATTGTATTTATATATGGGGGCATGTGTGTGCTTATGTGTAGATATATACGCCTGCACAGGTATATAACTTACAAATAAAATTATGCAGATTATGT
This sequence comes from Octopus bimaculoides, assembly GCF_001194135.2. Classification (NCBI taxonomy): domain Eukaryota; kingdom Metazoa; phylum Mollusca; class Cephalopoda; order Octopoda; family Octopodidae; genus Octopus; species Octopus bimaculoides. The sequence goes on from NC_068982.1 coordinate 118,418,783, forward strand.
TTTTGAAGGTAAACACGTACCGATAATCTATAAACAAAATAATATAACTTCACATAAGCATATATATATATAATACGACGTGGTCATATTTTATCAACAAACAGTTGCATATATTTTTCGTGCCAAAATGTAGTATTAATATAACATATTCACGTAATGAAAGTTTAAAGAAACATGCGAATGCTTATTATTATACATGCTAAACACATACATACATACATACATACATACATACATACATACATATATACATAAATACATTTATATACGCATATATTTATCCGAATATGTATGTTTGTATGTATGTATATGTATGTATGCGTGTGTGTATATATACATATGTACCTGTATGCATACATACACAGAGACACCCACCTACACATACATATACACACACAGACACACGCGTGTGTATATATATACATACATACATATATATATCTATATATATATATATATATATATATATATAAGGGGTCAGCCACACTTAAGTGGCAATATACTACACTTTATCGTGCAGTTACTGTTAATACTTCATTTAGAGAATTAACATTGCTTATATATATATATATATATATATATATATATATATACATACATACGTACATGCATACATATATACATACATACATACGTACGTACTACATACATGCATACATATACGACAAATCCGTATAGTACAAGTGTAAACACCGGCAAAGAAAGTCATAAAATACATATATATTATCATATGAATATTTGAGATATATATCTACACAATAAAAATGTAAATACAAACCTGGGAAGAAATAAAACTGACGCAGGCTGCCAAATATATTTTGTATATACGTTTGTACATAATGAAATATACATACGCGAAAACGTATAGTAAGCACTCTCTCTCACACACACACACACTTGTATGCAGATCACATATGCATGTATGTATATATGTATGCATGTACATATGTACGCATGAATATATGTTTATATATATGTGTGTGTGTGTTTGTGTGTGTGTGTGTGTTTGTGTGTGTATGTGTGTGTTTGTGTGTGTGTGTGCACGCATGTTTATATATGTAAGTATTTATGTTTGTATGTATGTATGTATCAATGTATGCGTGAATGTGAGAATATACGTGAGCGGGCGGATCTATGCGTACGTGTGTGTGCATCAAATATATTTCCATTATAACAGGTCTAAAACACACCTGTAATAAACGTGTGATCTGTCTTTCTATCTCTTGAAATACAAAATATTCAAGGAATATTCAAGGGGAAAAATCGAAAGATGTCAACAAAGCTGGCATCTAAACATAGTAGCAACTATTAAAGAAGAAGAATCTCAAATAGAACGGCCAAAATAACAGCTACAACATCATCTCAGAAATAAATCCGTTAAATTAAAGTGATAATTCCCTAATGTAATATAAGTTTTCTTAACGATTCCACGTCTGGAACTGTTAAAATCCCATCAGTATAAGGAATTATAGTTCTTATTGATTGTTGTTTTCTTCACGCGCATCTTTTAGCATTGCTGTTATTTTTCACCGCTCTCGTCTCCACTAACGTTGGGTTATCCACTTCAGGTGATATTCTACGATCATTCGCTAAACACTAAACAGACCGGACTTAAACACCGCAGTCTTTTAACCTCTGCTGTGACGTGAATATTATCTTATATATATACATACATACATACATATATATATATATATATATATATATATATATATATATATATATATATATCAATACGCATACATACACTTTGATGCTAGTATATGTAAGGATATACGTACATACATTTATGTTTTATGTGAAAAAAGGAAAGAAAGTAAAAATATATAAGGAGAACAACGGTTGTAAGTTT
>NC_068982.1:118422751-118423344 GCF_001194135.2 Octopus bimaculoides
TTTTTTTTTTTTTTTTTGATATTCCAATAGATTTATATATTTGGTATCCCCTTTTGAGGGTAGATAAAGAAAAATTTCTGAGTATACATAGCAGTAAAAAAAAAAAAGAGTTGATATATTGTCTAGAATGAAAAGAAAGTAAAATTAATACGACATACTTGTAGAACTATCCAACTGGTTAATTAACCTCACAACAATTGCAGGACAGAAATTATATATATATATATATATATACATACATACATACATACACACACATACATATATATATATATGCTTATATTCATACATTAATCCAAAATATAACCACTGGCCTGGCGTATATTTTACTTATGATTTCACAAGTCCGTACTATAATCTGGCCCAATCGTCGTGATTTCCATCTTCAATATACAATTAATGATTATCAGCATTAACATTATACATATACATACATACCTACCTACCTACCTACCTATCTACCTACCTACCTGTCTACCTACCTACCTGCCTACCTTCCTAGCTGTCTACATACATACGTACGTACATACAAAATTGTTGGTTTTGTATCTACATGCATAAAGAAATACGTACATCTCTCTCTCTCTCTCTCT
>NC_068982.1:118423477-118426791 GCF_001194135.2 Octopus bimaculoides
TATATATATATTTATATATTTATATACACATAAACACACATACACGTGTGTGTGTGTATTTGTATATCTCTCTATGTGTATATCGTGTATGTTGTGTGTACCATGAACATGATCATGATCATCGTAACTGACAAAAAAAAATGTTTATTGATACTTTTAGACTATGATATCCCTTTAATTTTGTAAATATTCTTTTGAAGTACTTCTGGGCTGGCTTTGTACGTATGTTCAAATTCTGAAACTGGCATTCAGTGTTCCGCAGGCGCTAAATCATACTACTACATTATCAACGACACCCTGGGGCCGAAAGAATCGACTTCAGTCACACCCATAAATTCGTGTTCTTGAGGTCTTATTGTTATATTAGGCACCATTGACATCGGTGAGGTAGCAGAATCGTATGTTTAACTTCATTTGTAATCGTTTGACATTCGATGTTCAAATCCCGCCGAGGCCAACTTTACCTTTCATCCTACTGTAGTCAATAAATAAAAGTACCAGTCAAATTTTGGGACGGAGCATCGACTCAGCCCATCCACTCAACTTTTGTCAAATTCTTTACGAGACGGAAATTTGGTAGAATCTTTGGATCGACCGACATCATAATTTGCTTTATTTCTCCCGGCTTTTTACGTTCTGAGTTCAAATCCAACAAAGCTCGAATTTACCTTTCACTACTTCAGGCTCGATTGTCAAGCACTGGGATTGATGTAATTTACTTCAAACACTACCCCCAAAATACTGTCCTCGTCCCAGAATTTGAGACCGTTGTTGTTGTTGTTATAATTATAATTATAATAATAATAATTATTATTATTGTTGAAGGCGGAGAGCTAGCAGAATCGTTAGCATGTCGGGCGAAATGCTTATCGGCGTTTCGTCTGTCTTTACTTTCTGAGTTCAAATTCCGTCAAGGTCGACTTTGCCTTTCATTCTTTCGAAGTCGATATATTAAGTACCAGTAAAACACTGAGGTCGATGTAATCGATAAATCCCCCTCCCCAAATTTCAGGCATTGTGCCTTTAATATAACAGATAATAAGAGTTCTTGTTCTTATTATTATTATCATCATCATCATTTAAGGTGGCGCGCTGGCATAATCGTAACCAGTAAAAAAGCTTAGCAGCATTTCGTTCTTCTTCACGTTCTGAGTAAAAATTTCGACGAGGTCTACTTTGATTCCCATCGTTTCGGGTTCTATAAAATGAGTACCAGTCAAACACAGGTGTTAATGTAATTGAATCCCCTGTTCCCGTAAAATTTCAATCCTTGAGTCTATAGCAAAAATTATTATTATTATTATTATTAGTATCATTATTATTAAGGCCGAGAAAGGCGGTAATGTAGTAGAATCGCAAGCCGGATAATATGATTAGTGGTATTTCTCCTGTCGCTGCGCTCTGAGTTCAAATTCTACTGAGGTCGACTTTGCCTTTCATCCTTTCGGGGTCGATAAATTAAGTACCAGTGAAACACTGAGGTTGATATAATTGACTTACCCCTTCCCCAAAATTTCACGTCTTGTGCCTTCAGTACAAAGGATTATTATTATTAATGCCGATAAAGGCAGTTTTGTGGTAGAATTGCAAGCCGGAAAAAAAAAAAAAAAGCTTAGCGGCATTTCGACTGTTTTTACATTATAAGCTCAAATGCCACCGAGTTTGGCTTCGCCTTTTATGCTCTCAGGGCCGGTGTTAAAAGTGCCAGTGATGCACATGGGTCAATATAATCAACAAGCTCCTACCCCTACATTTTCGGCCTTGAACCTAGATTTGACAGGATAATTATTAAAGTTGAAAGCTGGGAGAAGTGTTAGCGTGTCTGACGACATGCTAAGCGAAATTTCGTATTTATTTGTTCATTTGTTTATTTATTTATATTTATTTACGCTTGGATTCAAAACCCTCGAAGGTCGATTTCACTTTTCATAAAGTAAAATTCAAGTGCTTGGATTAATATAATGAATTGGCAACTCTACTAAAATTGCTGGTCTTGTATAAAAATTTGAAAAAAAAATTTATTGTTAGAGACGGCGAGCTGGCAGAATCGTTATCACATCGAATAAAATGCTTAGCGGCATTTCTCTAGGCTCTTTACATTAGGAGTTCAAATCCTGTTTGGTTTAAACCGTTTGGGTTCGATATAATATAAACTAGTTGTCGCTGAGATCGATGTTATCATTTACCCCACCCGAACCTAATCACAAAAACAAAATACAAAAAATATTCAGGACGTGTGCCTAAAGACATTAGCACGCCGGGCAAAATTCTTTACGTTCAGAGTTCAAATTCTGCCGACGTTAACTCTGACTTTCATTCTTTCAGAGTCGATAAAATAAGTACCAATTAGACACTGGGCTCAAAGTAATTAGCGTATCCGCTTCCTTAAAATTGCCAGTCTTGTGCCAAAATTTCAAATTATTATTATTATTTAGCCGACGAGCGGGCAGAACCGTTAGACGTCGGGCAAAATGAATATCAATATTTCGCTCAACCTAACATTTTGAGTTCAATTTCCACCAAGTTCAACTTTACCTATCCTTTCCGGATCGATAAAATGAATACCAGTTTATCACTGAGGTCGAATATAATCGACTAACCCTATCACCGAAATTACTGGCCTTGTGTCAAAATTTGAAACCGCTAATATTATTATTGATCTTGTTTCAAATGCTATTCTTGTCAAGTTTGGCTTTAGCCTTCTGGGTATCATGAAAAGATAATTCAAATAATTGTTTCTGATTTAAGCATTTCTGAGGATAGGTGTGTAGCTGATACCATTTACCCCAGTGCCTGACTGACAATTGCTTCTGTCGATTGCAGAGGGATAAAAGCAATTTTTTTCTCGACGGGATTTGAACTCAAAAAGTTATGTAATGTCTTCTGTAAAACCGTCATGAATTATTCCCTTAGATCACGATCGTGAGCCTGTCTGAGAATTCGGAAATTGTATCATTATTAACGAGGGTGTTGGATGACGAAATCTGTCGGGCGTTGGCCAAAATATCTTGCGCTAAGATCAAATTATTACTCCGAATGTTTTGTGTTCGACTCGTAAACGTTCACATATTTAAGTTAAATGAAACAACTTCTGGTGAATTGGTATTGGAGGTTCATTTCATTCATAAACACACATGCACATACACGTGCATACACACCCACACACACATGCACACGCGCACACACGCACACGCAAACACACACACGCTCACTCTCGGATTATATTATTGTGATGTATTTGAGTGCATTTGTGCGAGTGTGTGTTTGTGTGTATAGATATGTATATACTTATATATATATATATATATATATAT
>NC_068982.1:118427049-118428186 GCF_001194135.2 Octopus bimaculoides
ATATATATATATATATATATAGATATATATATATATATATGTATATATGTATATATCCTCACACACACACACAAGCACACAAACATGCACATGCGTACTACATATACACATACTGACACACAAAGGTTTGTGAACGCATATTCACATTCACATATATTCATTCAGTTTGAAAATATGATCAAGAGGGATTCGTTCGGCGTTCTAGTGCACCCCTGCCATCAACCATATTGCTGGCAAATAATGAACCGATTGTTATGCATCTTTGTTGTAGCAGTTGTATGACTATTGTTGTTGATTTTGTCGTTGCAAGCATTTCTGGTGCGATAATTCTCGTAGTTGATAGTACTTATCATTAAAACAACTACTTATTTAATTACTACACTATTTCATAGTTGAAACCTACCGGATGTGAACTCAAGACGTAAAGGCCGTATGTTGTTTAATGGTACGCTTTAGAGCTTCAGTCATTGAGTTTGTAAACATTGTCAGAAGCACATTGTATTGAAAACGCTGTGTATATCAAAGGTATTAATTTACTGACGTTAGAATACACGACATGAATGTAAATAGTATTACATCCACTTATGTATTAACAAAAAAAACAAAGACGCTAATGATACTACTACTACTACTACTACTACTACTACTACTACTGCTGCTGCTGCTGCTGCTGCTGCTGCTAATGCTGATGCTGCAGTCTTTGCTGCCGTTACTGGTACAACTACCTGTAATAATAATAATAATAATAATAATAATAATAATAATAATAATAATAATAATAATAATAATAATAATAATAAGCAAAAAAGCAACCGTGATCATGATGATGATAAAGGTGATGGATTCTTCACATGACTGCTGTGTTGTGAGTGGGTGTACGTGAATAAGTACATATGCACATATCCACATTCCCAAATAAATATAAATACGTTTGCGTATATATACATAAACTATTGTATTGTTCTGAAAACTTATGACTATCTGACGATCGGTTACATGAAACTAAGAGCAACAGTTTCTAAAGTATTTTCAGTTTCCATAAAATTAAACAATACACGCTACACACCATCTACCCTCATATATATAAATATATACACAGACACATACATGTATATATATATATATATATATATATAT
>NC_068982.1:118428228-118429140 GCF_001194135.2 Octopus bimaculoides
ACGTGTAAGTGAGTGTGTGGGTGTGTGAAAGTAGCTTGCTTCCCAAGAACTTGCTTCCAGGTTCAGTCCCACTGACACACACCTTGGGCAAGTGTTTTCTACTATAACCTCGGGCCGACCAAATCCTTGTGAGTGGATTCGATAGACGGAAACTGGAAGAAGGCCATTGTATATATGTATATATTTATGTGTATGTGTCTGTGGTCCCTACGCCTTGACATCACGATCGATGCTAGTTGTTTATGCACCCGTAATCTAGCGGTTCAGTAAATCACGGCCGATAAAATAAGTACTAGGCTTACAAATAATAAGCCATGGGGTTGATTTCTTCCTCTAAAACTCATTAAGGTGGTACCCCAGTATAGCCGCAGTCAAATAACTGAAACAGTTAGAAGAATAAATTCGTATATATATACATACACGCAGACACGCACGCACACACACACACACATACGCGCACACACACACACACACACACACACACACACACACACACACATATACACATATATATGTATGTATATATATGAGAACCGATGACCCAGTGGTTAGGTTTTCTCAATCATGATCGTGAGATCGTGCTTTCAATTCCGAGACGGGTGGCGCGTTGTGTTCTTGACCAAAACACTTCAGTTTATATTGCATGAGATCACTTCGCACCTGACACGTGGTACTCCGTGCACCTGTATAGTTTAAGTGGAGGGAGTGCGCTAATATACATCACATACATTTGATCACCGTAAAACAAATCGTCCATGAATGCCTCTCTCTCACAATCTGAATTGTTAGACGTATTCGTCGACAGGAGAGTCCGTCCTTCGCATATATAGATATATAAATATATATAGAGAGAGAGAATGAATGTATGCATTTCTGTATCTATATAAATATAAACATATATATATATATATA
>NC_068982.1:118430037-118432930 GCF_001194135.2 Octopus bimaculoides
TATATATATATATATGTTTGTATGTGTGTGTGGGTGCGTGCGTATGTGTGCGTATCACTCACATATATACAGTCATGTGTGTGTATGTCAGTGTGTGTGTGTGTGTTTACATGCTTTCATTCTACAATTTGATTTAATGCAGCATCCAGGCGTCTGTGCGAGTGTAATTTTGTCTTTTGATGGGTGTCCTTATATAAAAATATATACACATATATATATAGTTATACATAAATAGATGCACAGAAGCACATATCTTCATGTAAGTGTTGTAATGTATTTTATACGATGCAATTATTTTCTGATATACAACATAATGTATTGTGTAACTCAGGTTAATATGTTTATCATATCGAAAACACAAACACCACAGCCCGTCACAACTCCCACAGTTGATAGTCAACTTGTTACACACAGAAACGCTCGCGCACGCATGCACATAACACTCAACCACACACCCCCACACACGCATACTTGCACATAAATTGATATTCATGCACATATATACTTAATATTCATACGTGCGTTTGTTTATATGTACATTTTGTATGCGTGTCTTTGCGTTTCCATTTGTCCCACCACCATCGCATGACAAACGGTAGTGTCTTGTTCATGTCCAGTAATTCAGAATAAATACCGGATTTGAAAATATATCCTGAACTCCACTATACTGATGCACCTGGATGCTCAATGACTAAAAGAATGAAAAAGAAAAAATATATATGTGTATATACTTATACATATAAATATGTTCGTACACACACTCACACTTACACATATATAATAATAATAATAATAATAATAATAATAATAATAATAATAATAATAATAATAATAATAATAATAAACACCTTCACTACAGTAACCATAAGAGCATCACAGCAAACCACAGCACATACCCAACGCACACAGAGTTGCGCTCGGCAGTGAAGTGAAAGCACGTTATAAAAATAAAACTACTGAATAATAATAATGATAATAATAATAATAATAATAATAATAATAATATTAATAATAATAATAATGATGATAATGATAATAATAATAATAATAATAATAATAATAATAATCCTTTCTACTATAGGCACGATGCCTGAAATTTCGAGGGAGGAGCTGATTCGATTACAGTGATTCCAGTACTCAACTGGTATTTATTGTATCGACCCCGAAGGACGAAATGCAAAGTTCACCTCGGCGTCATTTGAAACAGAATAAAGCGACGGACGAAATGTCACTATGTATATAGCCCAGCGTGCTAACGATTCTGCTGATTCGCCGTTTTCAATAATATTTTCTGCTGTAATTACAAGGCCTGAACATTTCGGGGAGAGTCTAACCGATTACATCGACCCCAGTGTTTCGCTGGTACTTAATCTACTGACTAAAAAAGGATGAAAGACAAAGGTGACCTCTGCGGAATTTGAACTCAGAACGTAGCGATGGACGAAATACCGCTAAATATTACACTCGGCGTACTAACGATTCTGCCAGGTCGCCGCCTTAATAATGGTGATGATGATGATGCTGATGATGAAGATGATGATAATATTAATAATAGTAATAATAATAATAATAATAATAATAATAATAATAATAATAATAATAATAATAATAATATTGATAATAAAATAATAATAATAATATTAATAATAATAATAATAATAATAATAATAATAATAATAATAATAATAATAATAATAATAATGTCTTCAAATTTTTCCAGAAGGGCAGCTATCATAGAGGATGGGGATGTGTCGATTACATCGACCCCAGTACCTGACTGGTACTTAATTTATCAATATCGAAAGGATGAAAGGCAAAGTCGACAAAGGGCATTTGAACTGGGAACATAGCGGCAGACGAAATACTGCTAAGCATTTCGCCTGGCCTGCTGCCGATTATGCCACCTCCCTTGAACAACAACAACAACAACAACAACAACAACAACAACAGCAACAACAACAACAAAAACAACAACAACAACAATAATAATAATGAGAAGTGAAAGAAGAAGAACAACAACAAAAACGAGGACAAAAAGAGTAAAAAGCATAAGTTTAAGTTCAATAACATGTTGAGTTGCATACGTATTTGTCTGTGCGTGTGTGTGTGTGTGTGTGTGTGCGTGTGTGTGTGTGTGTGTGTATTTGTGTGTGTGTGTTTGTATCGTAATTCAGTTATCCAGTAAAGGGCTATAACTAGATCTTACGGATGCTCATAAAATTCAATGAAAACGTAAACATCTTAAATGCCCGAAAATACACACGTTTGACACAACATGCTTAGGGTATGGATGACTAAATTGCTGGATCCCATATAATCTAGTTCTTTATAGCTACAAAACATAGAATAATGATGCATCAATTGACACAAATCTCTCTCTCTCTCTCTATCTTTCTCTCTTTCTCTCTCTCTCTCTCTCTCTCACTCGCTCTATCTCTCTCTCTCTCTCTCTCTCTCTCTCTCTCTCTCTCTCTCTCTCTCTCTCTCTCTCTCTCTCTCGCACATTCAACTTCTCCCGCGTTGCGATTGTTGAAACACGTTTACGCAGACATAATTTCACACTCACATACCTATACTATAATTTCTACTATTATGCATTAGTGGCTGTGTGGTAAGTAGCTTGCTTACCAACCACATGGTCCCGGGTTCAGTCTCACTGCGTGGCATCTTGGGCAAGTGTCTTCTACTATAGCCTCGGGCCGACCAATGCGTTGTGAGTGGATTTGGTAGACGGAAACTGAAAGAAGCCTGTCGTATATATGTATATATATATGTATGTGTTTGTATGTCTGTGTTTGTCCCCCCAACATCGCTTGACAACCGATGCTGGTGTGTTTATGTCCCCGTAACTTAGCGGTTCGGCAAAAGAGACCGATATAATAAGTACTAGGCT
>NC_068982.1:118433464-118434195 GCF_001194135.2 Octopus bimaculoides
ATATATATATATATATATATATATATATATATATATATATATAGATAAATAGAGGCGTATGTTTATATATACAAATATATATGTTCATATATATATATATATACATATCCACACACACATATATATAGGAAACTGAGAATGTCAAGTCTGTCTGTCTGTCTGTCGCACTATATGTGTGCATTACTGTGCATTACTAAAACTCGCGAACCACCCAAACGATTTCATTTAAATTTTAGATATTTTCTTGATGTCCATGCAGTGCCATAAACCAAATATTCTTCCACTTCTTGCCTCATGTGATCTCGGAGCAGTGTCTTATCTCTTGTGCTATTTCACTATTGTGTGTCAAAAGTGAAACAATAACAAGTCTATGGTAATATGAAATAATACTGCCTGTATAATACTTTCAATATTAATACTGAAACTATTATCTCACATATATACATGCATTTACACACGCGCTCGCACACACATACACACATACCGATGGATAGATTAGATATATAATTATGCATATATATGCATATATATATATATATGAATATATAAATATGTGTCTAAACATCAGCACATATATATATGTATATATATATAGATCTGTATGTATAGATGTATATGTATATATGTATACATATATGTACGTATATATATAAATGTATATTTGATGGATATGTATAGATGTATGTGTATAAGTTTACATATAAATATATATATATATATATATATATATA
>NC_068982.1:118434954-118437352 GCF_001194135.2 Octopus bimaculoides
TATATATATATATATATATATATATATATAAATACATGTCTGTTGTGCGTGTTTCTGTACGTGCTTGAATAATAGGTGTTGGAAATCGTTCCAAATGTTTATAAAACACTGAAAGGCATGCTGTACTGGATTTTGTTGAAGCGTAAATACCTTTATTGACATATGTTAAAAGCATTATCCTTGTATGACTTCAGCCTTCTTGAGGCTTTTTATTATCGTTTAGTAAATTGTCACATGCATGAATTAAATATTTTGAAGTTGCGTCTTTTACAGCGCGACAAGCCTTCTGCTATACCAGCGAAATCATTTTTCACTATTTTTTATATACCGAGGAGCAAATTTGTTATGAGCATCGAGTAAGTCAATGCACATTATTGACAATCCTCATGAATGGCGAAATTCTTCTATCCATCTAATGTTCCGGTTTAAGGCCTCTTCGATATATATATATATAGTGCTTTTAACACATATCTATGAAAAATTTTCTACTCGGACAAGAACCACAGCAGTATGTATTTCTACAACGTAAATACATTGTGTATGATACACGGATATATATATTTACTTGAAGGTGTTTCGGAATATAATAGAATCCTATATATATATATACTTTCTTTATCTCTCACTTTCTAAAATAACTTATATATAATGAACTCTACTAATTCCGTCTATTGAAGCTCTCTTAAATCGTCTATGATGATGGCATATTTATTTCCCTCAAACAGCTGTAAGACCACCTTTCTCTTTATAAATGTCCTAGAAATATCACATTGCCTTGGCCTTGTTTTATTATTTTATTTAACACAGACACACAGACACACATACACACACACACACACACACGCACACAGGCATATATATATATATATATATATATATGTGTGTGTGTGTGTGTGTGTGTGTGTGTGTGTGTGTGTGTGTGTGTGTGTATCAATATATGTATGTGGATATATGTTCGTGTTTGTAGAAATTCCAGTAACCTGATGGTGTTTGTGATAGTTATGATTTCCATAATTTCCTGGAAAACCACCATTTTAAAATAAAGTTTAAAATCCTTCGGTTGTGGTTTTGTTATTAATTTTATTTTCTAAAAGAATGGGTAATGCTGATCAAGCAGATGTGATAAATTGATTATATGTTGACTGATTGACCCCATTGCAAACTATCTGATGCTGTCGAGTAAAAAAAATATATGTTTGAAATGTGTGTTAATCGTATTTTTCAATCATAAGTTTGATATATGAATATTTAGACTGGAGAAACTTACGATGATGATTGAGGATGTGAGGTATCTAGATCCTATAGTCACTCATGAAGACATCTTTCAGTATTTGTCACATGTTCATCTCTCTGACTAACATCTCTCTGACTAACATCTCTCTGACTAACATCTCTTATTGACATGACTTTGTCAGATGGACGTTACCCTATCAAAGTCGGTGAAACAGTGGACAATATTACCAGTCGTATTCAGTTAGTTCCCTGTATGCTTTTTGTTTAAATCCGCCATAATATTTACTAATCGTTTTATCTTCACGCGATTGATTACAAAGTAATAGTTTAGGATTAATGTTGGTATGCTCCACAAACCGATTCCCTAACAATCGCTGGCCTTATGCATTTTTAGAGTTCATTGTCTAGCATAACATATTTTGAGTAACTTTCTATATATTTTGAGTAACTCTCTAATGTAATGAATTGTTCTTGTATCCAGATGGTAAATTGTAGTCTTGTGTAGAACAATTTCATTTAAATCGTATATTTTGCTAACCGAAAGCCTATAAAATTAGTAAAATCAGTTTCAGTCGAATGGTAGTGTCAACGATACCAGCTATATCATTGACATTGAACGTTTAGTGTCAATCAACAACCACTACACGTTGTCCTGAGGGCTGGTGCTAACGCTAGTTGACAGTTATTTGCCTAATCGCATATTTCTATAGTTACATGTCTTGTAGAGTGTCGGATAAAAATGCCTGACGATACTTCCATTCCTTCTTACACACTTTAATTCATCCTCTTACCATTTCTGATATCGATGTAATCCTTATAAAGATGTAACATTCATGTAAATATTATTCCCATGGAGTCGATTCAGTTTGCAACAAGTTTCAGCTGAACAAGTGCCTCTAAATTTTAATCGAGTAATTCCATGTTTGTCACGTTTGCTTATATTCAAAGATCGAATATCACTCAGAAAGGTTTCGTATTTATTTATTTGGGGCCCAATCACATCGATAGCAACAGTATAGTGAGCCTTGTACAGTCACCTGTCTTTCTCTTTTCTTTTCTGTACCTTTGAATTATACACATACACACGCACACACACACACACACACACACACACACACACACACATATATATATATATACGTATGTATGTATGTATGTATGTATA
>NC_068982.1:118440090-118440635 GCF_001194135.2 Octopus bimaculoides
CGTCTGTCTTTCTCAAGTTCAAACCAAAAGGTGATTGAAAATTCAAAATTTCAGAAACCAAACGTAGACTATGAACGTGAGTAATCAGCGTCCATACGTTGATAGAATGACATCATCAGCTTTTGTCAGTTTATTATTATTATTATTTTTTTATTATTATTTCATATATGCACAGCAGAGTAGACTTTTTGAAAAGAAAAGATCCTAACATTCGGGCTACCAGAAGTAACCTTAGATGGCGAGCACCATTTTAAGTATTCTAGTTGTACCTAATAACAATGTTTTCTGGAGTTGTACTAAACTAGGTTTTATGCCTATTCACTCTATCCATCTGTTCAAATCTTTAGGGTTAGTTCCTAATTTCATTATTGTTGTTGTTGTTCTTGTTATTATCATTATCATTATTATTGAGTAAGAGAGAAGTGCATGCCATCAAAGTGACACTAGGGTAAAATTTACGAAGCCCATTATACCCATCATGACTACTCGTCTGATAAGGGTACACCAGGCACATGCATCACAACCATACGTGTGCGACATTGTGA
>NC_068982.1:118440645-118443630 GCF_001194135.2 Octopus bimaculoides
CATGATAAAGAGCACATGACTTCGCAGGTGGAGCCCAGTTAGAATTTTCTGCATGTCGAGTAGCCCATCCTGCTCAAAAGGTCCCTGAATAGGGTTTGTTTAAGGTTGTTGAGCAAAACATCCATGTCCATGTTTCCAAAGGTGAATTATTCAAACCCCAAAGAATTTCTCTCAACACATGGCTATGATGCTCCTCTATTACTTCTGCTCATGATCAGAGGTGCACGTATCGTCAGCCACCAAGGGACATGCTCAACTGGTTAAGGTTAAACCACTGACAAACAAATCTGTGGTATTGAGCAGAATATTTCCTGTAGCCCATCTTTTTATTCCAAGACAAAACAATGTACATGATAACATTTCCAATCAATTAAGATCAGAAGCCATAAGAACCACTGCCTGGTACTGCATCCGGGCCGTTATCATTATTATTATTATCATTATTATTATTATTCATTGTGTGAGAGATATCTTGGTACATTACTACTACTACTACTACTACTACTACTACTACTACTACTACTACTACTACTACTACTACTACTACTACCACTACTACCACTATTAAAAAGGTGGCGAGCTGGACGAATCATTACCACGCCGAGTGAAATGTTTTACGGTATTTCGTCTTTCTTTACATTCTGAGCGCAAATTCCGCCAAGGTTGACTTTGCCTTTCATCCTTTCGGGGTCGATGCATTAAATATAATTTGCGTACTGGGATCGATCTAATCATTTGGCCCCCTCACACAAAATTTCGGGCCTTGTACCTAGAGGAGAAAAGATAATTATTTTTATCGAGACGTCGATGTAGCAGAATCTTTAGCACGCTAGATAACAGGCTCATGAGTATTTCGCCCGTCACTATGTTCTGAGTTGAAATTCCGCCGAGCTCCACTTTACCTTTCTTTCTTTCTTTCTTCCTTTCTTTATTTCTTTCTTTCTTTCTTTCTTTCTCTCTTTCTTTCTTTCTTTCTTTCTTTCTTCCTTTCAGGATTGATAACTGAGGTACCAGTGGAACATTGGGGGCCGATGTAATGGACTGGTCCACTCCCTACAAATTTCAGGCTTACAGCAGAAAGGATTATTATTATTATTTCTTTTTTCTTCTTTCTTCAAATTTTCTTCAAATTTCATGACTTGTACCTTAGTAGAAAGGGCTATAATTATTACTAAGCATATTATTATTATTATTATTATTATTATTATTATTATTATTATTATTATTATTATTATTATTATTATTGTAGTTGTCGTTTGCGTTTGTGGTGATAGTGGTGGTGGTAGCGGTTCTATTCTTGCTATTATCGTTGTGGTTTTGAGGGAAGTATTAGTACTTGGTAGTGATTATCATAATAAAATGCTGAAAGTGGCAGTAACGACCATGACTATGATAGCGCTGACGATGAAAAATGTAGCTTATGCTGATTTGAGTACGATAATAATGCCGATATTAATGAGAAAAGAGGAGGGGGATATGTTGATAATCAACTTCATGATGATGATGATGATTATGATGATGATAATGATGATGACGACGACGATGATGATGATGATGGTGATGATGATGATGATGATGACGACGATGATGATGGTGATGATGATAATGATGAGGATGATGATGAGGATAATGATGAGGAGGACGACGACTATGATGACTATGGTGTTGGTGGTAGTGCTGGAGATGATGAAGATTAGGCGGGTGATGACGATCTCGATGATGATGATGATGACAACGACTACGATCGTGATTACAATTATGATAAAAATATAGATAATCGTAATTTCAAGTCTACTTATGATAATCAAGCTGATAATCACAATGGCAATCAGGATCATAATTACGTTGATAATTATGATTGTCATGAATTTTACAATAATAAAGATTACTGTTTGCTATGACTGTGGCAAATGAGGATAAATTTCATATGCAACAGGGTATGGTAAAGGTAATCCTCAGACAATCAACCTCTACTTGAGCATCATGATTAACCATTGTGATGATGATGATGCTGATCTTCATCATCTTCAATATCACAACCACTATCAACACCACCACCACTAAAGCCAAGGAACCATTACAACCATTATGGAATACCTCGTTATCGCCAGCACCATTCCTGTTAGTCCGACCATTGCCAGTACTACAACCACCACCGAGAACTAAAACATCCTTACGACAACCGTTGCCAACCATAACACCACCACCACCACCTCCACCACCACTGTAATCATTAAACAACAAACACCGCCACCAACACCACTGTCATCATTATCAACAAACACTAAGACTGCAAACACCACCATCTTATCTTGATCATCTTCCCCTTCCTCCTCTTCATCGTCGTCGTCGTCGTCGTCGTCTTCATCATGGTCATTATCATCATAGTCGTCGTTGTTGTTGTCGTTGTCAACGTCATCCGTCGACGTCGTCATCGCTCTAATGAAGATGGTAATCTAAAAATTACAGCAGACTAAAATAACTATTTTCATGATAGAATGAGATTATGATAAAGATTACAACGCTTTGGCAACAGCGATGATGACTGTTACTCTTGCTATATACCAGGTACTATTCAATACTACAGCGAAAATGAGGTTTATGATATTTCATATAGAAATAGCGAGTTACTTACATCTTCACATGCATCTCTATATACAGGCACACACACATGTATATGCCTATACGAATATTTATATGTATGTATATTACCTATTCCAATATATATATATATATATGTGTGTCTGTGTGTGTGTGTGTGTCTGTATGTGTTATTTCTTTACGACCCACAAGGGGCTACACACAGAGTGGACAAACAAGGACAGACAAACGGATTAAGTCGGTTATACCGACCCCAGTGCGTAACTGGTACTTATTTAATCGACCCCGAAAGGATGAAAGGCAAAGTCGACCTCGGCGGAATTTGAACTCAGAACATAGTTGCAGACGAAATACCGCTAAGCATTTCGTCCGGTGTGCTAACGT
>NC_068982.1:118443994-118444798 GCF_001194135.2 Octopus bimaculoides
TAAACATATATATATATATGTGTGTGTGTGTGTGTGTGTGTGTGTGCGTATGTGTGTGTGTATGTGTGTGTGTGTCGGTGTGTGTGTTTGTGTGACATATTTTAGTGTGCGTGTGTGTGTATATATTGCGTATGTGTATGCATATATACATATATATGCGCACGTACATCACACATACACATACACACTCCCACATACGCACAGGCATAACGCATGTATTTTCAAATGCACACACACACAGGCATATAAACATACATATGCACACATACACCCACACGTACAAATTTATGTATGTGTACAACATATATACATGCATATATACAGCCATACATATTTTATGATTCCGCTTGGGCATAGCGATGTTAATAATCAGCTGTTGGAACTCAATATACTTACGCTTTACAGTTAGCTGCCAGGTCAGTATAGACCGTAATATCAATTAATAAATGATAGAAGAACGGTAGTTAGCTAATAACTTTTATTAGCTTACACCTGTTTCCGATATAGATTACGGTGCCCTATGAGTTGAAGGATCATACAACCTCCAGCTTCCAACGATATGTGTCAGTATTGCAGAAAGTATATGAATCTATAAACAATTTATGAATATATTGTTTAGTACATTTCAGGATACAGTTATCTTGAGCAATGATAAATACGTATATATATATATATATATACGAATATTTGGACCAGAAGAAAATACATAACCGTTATGGAGAAACACATATAACATACACACCCATGCATACACACACGCACATATATATGTGTATATATATATATATATATATATATATATAT
>NC_068982.1:118445612-118449831 GCF_001194135.2 Octopus bimaculoides
ATATATATATATATATATATATAGTTCAAATATACAGGAAACAAAAGGCGAAGACAGGTGTAGGAACAACTAGCAAGTGTATTGGTTTAACTCTCTGGAAAATGGAGAAGTATTTCACATTTCGAAGCTACGCTCCTCGACACAAAGGATTAAGACAAAAAAGTGGAGAGAGAATAAAAAATAAAAAGGGAGATAGAAAAAAGTACAGATATCCGTGGCTCAACATGGCGAGGTGATGGGAAAAAAGAAATTGAATTAAAGGGAGATCATAATAATAATTATAACGGTAAAGATAATGGTGACCACAACGAACAAAGGTACGCAAGCGTGTGTGTGTATGAGTATGATGTGTATGAGTGTGTGTGAATGGGAGTGAGTGAGTCTAAAGTGTATATTAATAAATACATATGCCCCAAAATGCTTGATGTAGTTTCGTATGTTTTCTCTTTCTGATTAAAATTCTGCCGACGTCAGTTTTGCCTTTGATACATTCGGAGCCCTAAAAGAAGTACCAGTTGATTACTAGAGACGCTGTAATCGACTAATCCCTTCAACCAATCTTGCTGGCCCTGTGTCAAAATTGGAAGTAATATTATTACACATCTTAAGGCGCCGAGCTAATACTATCATTAGCAGGCCGAGCAAAATGTTTAACAGCATTCCATCCGTCTTTATGTTCTGAGTTCAAATTCCTCCGAGGTCAACTTTGCCATTCATCATATCAGGGTCGATAAAATAAGTGCCCTACGAGCATTGGGATTAATCAAATCGATTAACACCCGTTCTCAAAATTGCGCACTTAGTGACAAAATTTGAAACCAGTTTTATTATACTTATTGAAATATATTTTCAGGTACATACCCTAATGTAGAAACGCCAACCAAGATCACATATATTCTTCTCTTTATACATTGATGCCTCTCTGTTATAATCGTTTGAAGGAGTGCAATATGATAACAGGTTCTGAAATTAGTCTTTAGTTAACTCTCAACTCTCCATCACACAACATTGACATAATGATTAGTGATGTGACCACTGTTGTTCCTAATCTGACTAAAGAAATGAAATGAAAACTATCAAGAAGGAACAGAAAGAGAACCACCCCGTGATTGCACGTCCCACATGAACTAGATCAGAATTTACAGGTGGTAAATTATATTAAAATAATAATTTTACCACATATAAAGCGTCAGCGATGATTACTCCGTTGAGTAAGTGATAACCAGCGGCCAAACAGCTATTATGTGGATGCATGTAAGAAATAATCGATACATATGAATACATATACTCATTTACAATTTACATACTCGTAGACAATACTGCCTGAGGTGTATGCTTCTATGAGTACGCGTCGACTGTGTGTGTAAATTAATTCACACTTATAAATCCAATTAACCAGAACACTTAAAATATGTTTTGTTGTTATTGTTTATATTTAAATTTACAGTGAATGAGTAGAAATAAGATCAAACATTTGCCATCCTTATATTTATAAAGATATCTCTTATGTACAGTCGCACCATCTAATGTGTTCATTAATTCAAAACTTACCGGTATTATCTGGAGTGGATTTACTGCGATGTCTAAGAATTTATAGCTGTAATTACCTATCATGTATTGTAAGCAGAAGTATTTTCAAATAAATAGTGGAGGATTTAATAGGAAAATCGAATATCCTAAGCGACCAGACATGTATACTCGTCATTTTGTCTACATTGAGCGCTAAACATGCTAATGTCTTTCAAAGTTTGCATCATTGTGCAGGAAATACCATGAGAAATACCCGTCAAGACCCACTCTACGCACTAGGCAAAATATGCCTATTTACGCACGATTTCTAAATCTAACTAAAAGGATACAAACTAACTAATAAAAACAAGGCTTAGAACATTCCGACGCCAAAAAGACGGTTGAGAGCCTCGACATATGTTTTTGCCTGTCACTTGATATGGGCTTAAATAATTACAAATTTTGTTTTGAGCAAATATACTTAGTGATATGCATGCCCATTAATCTATAGGTTTCTTCAAAATTACTATAATTTTTCGATTGCATTGTCCAGGTCGTGTAATCAGCATAATGTCTAGAATATATGAAGCAAAATATGTCAAAGAAGACACGTTCTAGTACGAGAAGGGAGAACCAATTTTAGGGATGGGAAATGCGGTGCATATTATAGGAATGGCTTAGTGTACTGTATACTTGGTGCCGACTTTACTGCCAATATTTATTCACCTGCTATAATTTAATCTATTCCACATTCTGTCTTGCACTATACTATCCGATTATGGAGCAGAAGTTAACAACGAGCTGGACTCCGCTGAACAACACAAGACAATAAAATGCTTGTATGGGGTGTAATGCCAAATTTACTGTAAACAGTACCTCAGTGTTTCCACATGATTACTCCTGTTATTTTGTTAACATCAGAACGGTGGTTTCTGTGATAAAATAAAAAACGAATCCTCCAAATTGAAATTCACAGAGAATGCAAAAATGCGCGAGTACGCGCGAGCGCACGCACACATATGCATAAATACATACATACATACATATAGATAATTATGCAGATAAAGAAATTAAATACATCAAATAATATATAAGATATATTAAACTCAAAACGAGAGAAAGTAAAATGTGGAGACTTTCACTTGATGAACTTTTAAGCATAAATATATAGATATTTGCATTAATACGTCCAACTTACACAAAGTACAAATGGAAGAAATAGCTGAAAAGTAAGATCTTTTCTACCCTTAAGACGGAGGATAATCTTATCCAATGTTAATTGCATCCATACGAATGTTCATTGTATTGAACTCAATCTACCAACGCTATTATGGATCTCCGAGTCCCCAGAAACTGCTGTTGGACTTACAACACTTCTCCTTTTAATTTTCTTTGTTGTTTGTACTCTGTGTTACTTATACGTATTAATATAAATATCTATATAATTATACTTAAAAATTCATCATCTGAAAGTCTCCACATTTTGTTTTCTCTCGTTTTGCATGTATAAATATATACATATTTTTAGTTTAATACATTTAAAATATCTAATGCATCTAATTTATTTATCTGCATAATTTTCTCTATACCCGCTAAACATGTAGGATGGTCCCCTGTAAAGTCATCGAAGTCTAAGTTTAAATGCTTTGACTACAAGTATGCGTCTTCTAAACGGAGGATCTCTAGATCTTATCTGTGAAGTATGTATATATATATATATATATATATATATATATATATATATATACATGCATCAAGTAATGCATAAACTAACGTACATACACACTCACGTATATGTAATATGCATACTTCTATGAATGAGTAGTAAAAGATATGATTTCAGACAATCATAGAACATTTCCCCTTAGAGATTCGGCTATTGGTCCACATAATAATCAATTACAAAGTAGTGTAATGCAGAGTGTCAATGTTACAAGAAATTAAAAAAATATATCTAAGTGATGCTTTTCTTTCATGAGGAATATATAGAGGTTCGAGAAGTGAATGAATACTTAGTTAACCACATGGATTCCCCCGAAATTCGTCCATTTCGTAACATTATCCATGTACAATTAATTTAATATGGAACGATTTATGTATACTTAGGTCTATTAATTGTGGGTGTAACCATGCTGTTCCACTGATCTAAAGTGCTGGATTCTTTATTTGTATTAATTTGTAAATTTCTATTTGCATTCTATAATGCTTAGCATATATTTTAATGCGAACATATACGCATATTTTGTTTCACACTGGAACTGATACTACGTGAAGAAAGTTTCGAAACAACCGTATTGCTGTGGACTTCATGAGGCTAAAAAATGTATATTCACGTCTCATATCTACAAACTTTTTGATATCATCTATATATATATATATATATATATATATATATATATATATACATTTGTGTGTGTGCCTGTATATCTATCTATCTATCTATCTATCTATCTATCTATCTATCTATCTATGTTTTATTAATGAATCTGCAAAGACATCACAAAAACTGTTACACAGGGTTTCACGTTCCAACTCGTCGTACAGATTTGGTCGAGAAACTGCCCGACGAACGGGAACGTGAAACTCTGTGTAACAGTTTTTGTGATGTCATTGCAGCTTTATTAATAAATTATATAAACGACGGTGCATCAGCATGGCCGCAGATCTGAGCTAAAACTACAGAATTTTTTTTATATATATACATATATAT
>NC_068982.1:118449970-118460132 GCF_001194135.2 Octopus bimaculoides
TATATATATATATATATATATATATATATATTCACATAGAAATCCCAATATATATTGATGCATGTGAGTGCGTGAGCGCGCCTGTTTATGCTTGCTTAACCTATATAGAATAAATGAGAAGCAGAATAATATATGAGACTGAGCGAATACAGTGATAAGAACAGAGACAAATGTAGAGAACGTCAAAGGGATTGTGCTGGCATGAATTCGTTTTCATGTGTGTATTTAGCACCTGATCTGTAAAACGAAATTCATAAGAATGGGATTTAAAATGACATGAATGACTAAGCCTAGGAGTAGGCTATTGATATTTTTAACTGTTCGCTATAAGATGTTCTTATATTTGGTTATAACATGTTTCTTAATAATTCTCGGTTATAAATGTTCTCAAGAAATGCTGTTTATTTGAGAAAAAGAGAAAACGTATTACAGATTTAAAATGTGGTCGAAATCTATTATATAATATAAACACTATATTTCCAGATTGGAAGGAAACACAATTTCTTCATATAATAGAATTACATTTCGCGGAATAATCGCAAAATTGTTGTTCCGAATTTCAGTGCTTCTCTTTAAGCTTCGAATGGACGATTTTATTAAATGGAAATAACGCCAGAAAAGTTTGAACATAATGAAATATTCAAGTATAGAAAGTTTCTGAGTTGAATTTTGATGTGTTTGGTGCCTGACAAGCACGATATCAATTTGGCATGGAGACGTTAAATGAAAAGGGATGCGATTGGTTCGGTGATCACGTGCAATGATTTATTTTAATATCAATCATTGTAAATGTTAACAAATAACGAGAGGTAAGAATAAACGAAACCCAGTGGTATAAAATGTCAGGTACGATATGGCATTTGTATAAAATTGCAAATATATTAAAGCGTAAACAATAAAAACGACTCTCTAGAACTTGGAGGAGTATAATCATTGACATAGAATGACAATAAAAATCAGAAGAATTTCGTTCAACATATAATCTCAAAAGGTATGTGATCAACTGCAATGATATATTCTGACATCATCAAATGTAGTTGCCATTCAAACAACACGCAATGATTTGTAGGCCGGATTGATGGTATAAGATTCATTTCGTTACTGTAACGTAGAGCAGCACCCACACACTTTAGTTTAAATGTTCGTGTTATTGCTGTAGTTTCTAATATTGCTAATATGTATACATGTGTTTGCATTTCTGCAGCTGCCATCTATTTAGTTACAAATATTACTGATACCACTACCGCATATTGTTTACGCTAAATAGTAATACATACTTCGGAAATATGTTTTGAAGTTGTAGGGATATTGAATTAGACTTATACTGTCACGACATAAAATGTCTCAAGGGTAGAAACATTGAGAGACAATTAGAAGTCTTCCTTCAAACAGAGAGGTGTGAAGACTGCTTTCTTCACTTTTAGTTTCTTACTGCACCTCAAGAGTAGTAATTATACGAATAATCGTTGATGTTTCGTAAAGTGACACGAGCGTAGATCCCTAATCATACTTGAAAATAATTTAGCTTAAATCTGTGTTCTCTTATAAATTACTGCACCAGAATTCCTCAATCATATTGAATTGCTCGTGCAATCATACCTTTTATCTTATTCTAACTAAAATTCTGGTTACTCATTACACATTAATCAGTGATATAACGATGGTGTTTGTATGGATGCAATCTTATTTCTTTCATTGGATCAAAATACGTGTTAAGCAAGAAATGTCCACTCTCTGTAGCTTTCTCACTCTTTCTCCACTAGTCCTATAATTTTTAGATCTCATGCCTTATAACCTTTACATAAAGAAAATATATTCAAACTTCTCAAAGTATCAGCGTACCGAAGTCACCACCCCAAATCAGACGCAAACAGAATATATCTGACACGCTCAGAACGAGGCCGTGGCTTGATACAGATAGATAACAATTATAAAATAACAACAGTTGGATAAGGAAAGTACTTAGAAACAAAAAAAAAGTAGTAGACTGCTGCATATAATAAATCAACACGAGACAAAGAATATGCCTTTCTCTATAGACAAGGAGGCGACAAAATGCAAAACAGAAAAAGCTACACTGATGAACTGAATTCAGATGAAAACACAGCAAAAATGATCAAAGATACAAAAAAAAAATGAAAACAGAATTACAAAAGATACTGAAGAAGAGACGGAGAAAAAAAATTCCACTCCATGGCCAACACCCTGCAAGGCTTGACAGATAAGAAGTGAACCTCAGTAAAAGCCAGCAATGGCTTAAAAGCTGTGGACTAAAAGCTGAAATCAGAGGATTGATCCTCGCTAAACATGACCAATGCCTGACTACAAACAATTATAGAAACAAAATAATGAAAACAAGCCCCAACACCAAAAGCAGAATGTGCAACCAGCACAATGAAGCAGTTGACCACATCCTCTCTAGCTGCCCAGTCTTTGCCAAATCTGATTATATATAGACACGAACGAGTAAGCAGCTATATCCACTAGACAATATGCCAACATAACAACATTAAAACTGACAAAATATAGAATAAATATGTGTCAGATGAGGTATAAAACAACGACCAGGTCACAATCATCTAGGTTTTGCCGGCTCAAACCGACAAAGACATGAAAGCTAATCTCCCAGACATAATAATCAAGGATTGGGGTAACACACCTGCTTGCTGTTAGATATTGCAGTCCCTTCTGATCAAGATATTGTTTAAAAAGAAGTGGAGAAATTGTCAAAGTACAAAGAATTCGAAATTGAAATATTCAACTTGTGGGCCATGGAAGTGAAAGATCATATCCTAATTTCCAAACCCACTGAAGCAACAAACCCACAATATTACAATTGCAATTTACAAAACCTTTCCTGCAATAATATCGCAGGGAATGGGTAAACATTGTTTGGAAGAAAACATCCTGTTTCCAGAAGAGCAGAAGGGATGCTGCAAAGGCTCATACGGTTGTAAAGATCAGCTACTGATCAATAAAAATATAACTGAAGGCAGCTACAGAAAGAAGAAGGGTCTAAGTACGGACTGGATTGATTACAAAAGGCTTTTGATAGTATTCTCAACACATGGCTCCTGGAAACGCTCGCCATGAACAAAGTAGCACCAATAATCATAAAATATATAAAACATTCCATCAGTAAATGGCAGGCAGTGCTACAACTCCACACAAAAGAGAGAGTCACAAAAACCAAAACCATTCCCATTAGAAGAGGAATATTCCAGAGCAATACGCTCCCTTCACTCCTTTTCTTTTTGGCACTGACACTTTTATCCGACATGTTAAACAGAACTGGATGTGGATACAACACTTACGGCAAGACAATTACTCATGTCTTGTTTATGGATGATCTAAAACTGTACGCTACAAGTGATAAACTACTAAAAACATTACTACAAAGAGCACATGGATTTACCAAAGAAATAAACATGAAATTTCGCTTAGAAAAATGTGCCAAAGCAATCCTTAGAAGAGGAAAACTAGTTAAGAGTAGCAACGTCATACTACATAAAGCAAATGAAATAAGAGAATTAGACCAAAGCTACACATGTATATACTTAGGAATCAATGAACTAGATACGATACTACACACACAAATGAGAGAGAAGATAACACAGAAATATCTAGACGAGTCAGATTGATAGTGAAAACAGAGCTCAATGCGTAAAAGAAGATAATAGATTTCAACGCTCTAGCCGTCCCAGTTATAAGCTACAGCTACAATATTCTTAACTGGACTAAATAAACTAATCAAAATAGACAGGAAAAGGAGAGACATAATGACAGGATTTAGGCTGCACCACGGAAAATCTGCCAAAGAAAGGCTATATATACAGCGTATTGAAGTTGGTAGAGGCCTTATCTAGCTAGAAAACCACCACAGGACTACAGAAAGACCTTCTTTAGAAGTAAAGAAAACTAATACAAATATCCACAAGACACGTGCAAGACAAAAAATTGTTTTCAGTCTTTAAGGAAGCTGACAAATACAAGAAAGATGTCATAATACCTAATAACTATGAAGAAAAAGAAGAAATAACAAAAGCCGTAAAACAGCTGAAATCCAACCTAAAACTGGAACAGCAATGGATCTTGCTAAAATGATGGCAAGAAAAGCAATTTCATGGCAAATATTACGTGAAACTTAACGGAAAAGAAATAGACAAATCAAAATTCCCAAAATGACCGAGAAACTCAGGACTCAAAGAAGAGACTGAAGGTTGTTTTAATTGCAGCACAAGTTCAAAGCCTTTCTACCAGGAATTACCAAACAGATGTAATGGAAAGAAATACATGTAAGTATAGAATATTTGGAGACGGACAAGAAACAATAAATCATATCGTCTCTGACTGCCAAATCCTGATTACGAAGGAATATATTAACAGACACGACTGAGTCGAGGCCCATTAACACTAGGGGCTATGCCAACACTATAGAATAACAACAGAAAAAAGATTGTTCAGGCATACGCCTGAAAACGTCATAGAAAATGAGAATAAGATATGTATACATACCAAGTCACTTTGAATGTTTACTTCCATCACCTTGACATTATTATTATTATTATTATTATTATTATTATTATTATTATTATTATTATGATTATTATTATTATTATTATTATTATTAGTAGTAGTAGTAGTAGTAGTAGTAGTAGATGTAGTATTTGTCTACTTTTTATCCTTTCTGATATTACTGAACTTTTATGGAGAGTATGAGTAATTTCAATGTCCTATCATGTTGTGTTGTGAATATGCATCATATTTTCAGTCACTGTCGTAACGTTTTCAGCATTGATGATGATTTCGTCTAACATATAGTGTGCTTTTGGCAGGAGTACTTGATTGCAGCTGTGTAGAATGTGAACTGTTGGCATTATAATGTGTGTCATGGGGTATTTAGCAGTGTATGTTGCAATTGTTTTGTCGATTATTGTGAAAAGTATCTATGTTTATGCACAAGTTTTACCGTTTGAGCTGCGCAAGTGAACTGGAAGTATCTTGTATTAGCCACGGGCTCTACCCAACTGGAGGAATTTTTTTAGCCTGTGTGTAACATTGTTAACTTTACTCTCGTCTGTAATCAGCCAGTTTACCAATAACTGTTCCTTACCAACATATGTCCCCCTCCTGCACCCATTCATTTCATCTGGTAATTTGCCATGGTGTTCCTAGTGACTAACCAATCTGGTGTAACACCTTCGTTGCTAGCACGCAAGCTAGAATCCTCTAATTATGTGTCTCTTCGCCATCTGTTTTGGAGAATTGATTTGTCTTGTCACTCCAGCTGTCATCTGAGTGTTGCTTCTCATTTACTAATGATTTCAACAAATATTGTTGCGATATATTCATATAGTGAAGTATGCTTGCGTGGCTTTTGTGTCGTATTTATCATAGTGTTGCCTCGTTACTGATCCAGTAACCTTTTGTATGGTGTTAACTCCATTTACGCCATATTCCCCACAGATATGTTCGATATTGTGTTGGTTTGCTTTCCCGCGTTACACTTTCCTCACTTTCTTTATCTGTATATATATATGTATATATATATATATGCACTGAGGAGAAAGAGAGAGATGAAGAAACACAGATACACGCACAGGTACACGTAGATACACTTACATATATATATACATACACATTCTTCTGTGGTTGTGTGTGTGTTTGGTGTGGTGTAGTTGGGGTGTGGTGGGGTGGAGTGAGTGGGTGTTTGGGTGGGTGTGCATTCGTATGTAATAATAGTTTCTATTTCACACATCGCTACGTGTGATGGACGATATCGTCGGTAATTTCCTCGGATCCTCTTTAATAATACTGTTACTTATTTTATCGACCCTGACAGAAAAAAAAAAAAGAAACGTTGAATTTAAGAACCAAAACGGAAGTAATAAAATGCTGCAGGCTATTTACTGAGACGATATTCTGTTTCTGCCACAACATGGTGTTATTTACACTCTGATCCCTTTTGAAATGTTTTCTCTTTCGCAAACGTTTAATTTTTCATATTTCTTTTTCTTTTTGCCATGAAAGATAATTTCCGAGTAATTAAGCGACATGTAAGTGAAACAGCTCACGTGATATTTGGTGTAAAAGATCTTGCTAAATACATTATATAAATTTATCACTTGATTGACTTGAAACACTTGAAAATAAATATTTACATTCTATTTTAAGTATTATACGTTCAGTGTTATGCAGTCACATTTTATTAACATGTTAGCAATATATGATGCGATAACATTACAAATTTAAAGTTAACGACTTAATGTTTTAAATCGTGCTGTGACAATGACGTATATCCTAAGTATTACTGATGAAGAATCAAGAACTCAAAACTCAGTTTCACTTTACAGATGGAATTGCATCACATACTAAGCACAGATTATTGTTAAAAGAGAAGCAGAACAAATGACGGTAATTTAACTAAGAGCTACATTTACACAGAAAATTTGTTTGAAAATTCGCGTAGCATATCATGAGTTCAGAAACGAATACATATATACATAAACATTCTCATACACCTCTTACTTCAAGCAAAGAGTGATAGCCAACATTTCTGCAATGAGAGTAGAAGTTTGTAGAAGTTCACAAAGCAAAGAGGTGGATGCACATGGATTACTCCAAGACGGAAAAATAAAACAGTGTTTAATGAAAAAACAAAAGGGAAATGTTTATGCACAACCTTTCCTGAGGATTTTATCGCGAAAATGGTAATGGGAATCGTAATAAACTCCGATTCTCAAAAAGTCTAAAGATGTATTCAAACATCTTCGAATGTCCACTTGAAAAGATATCATTATTAAATTTCAGAGAAGTCAACTTTGCCATTCCTCCATCTGGGTCCACAAAATGAAGTATCATTCAAGTACTAAGATTGATTGTACGTACTAATTCTGTACTCTTATTATTGTAATACTTGAGTCTAAATCAGTAACTATTTGTATAATTGCCATGGTGTCATCATGTTGATTTGAGTTACTCGTAAGTTTGTCCTCCATTTATACGGTAAAATATTTTGATTATTGAAAACGTGTTATATAACATTTATTTAAAAGTAATATCTCATTGCGCCAGTGGGATATATTATGTCTTGCCCCATTAGGGCTCCAATTTGTTAGAAACTTTTTCGGATTTTATTCTGGAAGAAGGTATTGATTTAAAACATTGTATCGGCTTCCAGAGTTAGCAAACAAGATGAATTTAATAGGAAGTGAAATGCAAAGGCGTATGCTGGAGGCAGAAAAAAAGGAAATGATTTTCAACTGCCCATAACTGTATCCCTGTTATAGCGGCAAAGGAGGAAGGAGTGCCAACCAACAAGAGCAGTAACATCAACAACTAACACAAGGACATCATTATCGAAAGCAGCAACACAGCAACAGCAAACGCAGAAAAGGGGCTTGATGCTAAGTGAAATACAGAATATGTTTTTAATAATGAAATTCAAAGTTAAAATATTGCATTATAGATGTAACGGCAAACAACTGTAGCAGTAAAAATTACATCAACAACATGTATTTTGTCACATGCATACTGTCAGAAGATTTTGTTTGAGTAAAAGGCACATCATACTGCCTTAGTTAATACCATCTCCTGGCGTATGGATGCTAGTATTTTTAGGATGATTGTGTTTACTAACATCTTCTTGTTTTTGAAAAATGCCAGATATATAATAATAACCGAATATTTCTTTGTTGCACATACTAAGCCACACCTCCAATTCCAGTTCGTGACAGAAATCAGTTATCACTTATCTACAGTCCATCTCTGCTACCCAGTCCACACTGTGCTAACATCTCACTCTGAAATGTGTGTGCTGCGGGAATATAGATTCAATTCTACCCATCATTCAACTTACCAGGATATCCAGTGCCGCAACAAAGAATTTAAGTTGCTATATCTCAAATACACCATCATTTGCCACTCCGCGTGCATTCGTTTCCTCTGCTGTAGTGCGCTGTACTTCAGCAACTGACTATTCTTTGAAGATTTCTTTTCCTACAACGAGTGAATACTTTTCCTTTCACCTGCCGGAAAAGAACATTTTCATACTGATTTCGATGCTCACGAAACATTTTAGCTTCTCACACTGTGACAACAATAGAAAAAAATCATACACACACACAACACATATACAGTCAATAAAAAAAATGAAGCAATTTCCAACACACGAGATAAACCTGTCTCCATTTATACACATTCACTGACAAAACAGACACTCCAATCATCGACACATCTTTTACTAACGTTGATCCCGTAACTTTTCGGATACCATAGTACTTCAACTCATGTGGTCCTTTTATTCAGAGGATTCATCGGTTCTTCGCCAGTTTTGAAATATTAGTAACGTGGCGAGCCGCCAGAATCGTTAGCGCGCCGGGCGAAATGCTTAGCGGTATTTCGTCTGTGTTTACGTTCTGAGTTCAAATCCTACTGAGGTCGTCTTTATCCTTCATCATTTCGGGGTCGTTCACATCAGTACCAGTTCAGTACTGAGGTCGATGTATTCAACTCATCTTCTCCCAATAAATACTGGTCATGTGCGAAAATTTGAAATCGAATTATCAGAAGTACTCAATACAATAAATATTAAAAAAAGAAAAACTCTATTTGAATACTTTGCATGCCAGATATTTTGTAGATGGATTGAACAAATCTACAAAGTTCTGTAACGGTTTGCTTACATTCATTTCGAGTTCTCTTTCGTAACAAAAGTTAAATTCTTATATATTCGTGGGTTTATACCACGATTATATCTAAATTGTTTGGCTGTGATACATTGACAGTTCCCATAGAGGACATCAGCATTATCTTACGCTGTGACATGTTCAATGACATATTCTAAATAAAAGCCGCACTAATTTTTTTTTATCAATATGCTATGTTTTCTAGTATCGTGTCGCTTTATCATTTTCACCCTTTCATCTCCCATATTCCATTCACTCTTTCCTTTCTATCTTACTATAATCATATGATATACGATTGAATTTCTGCTTCAGTTTGGCTCCGCACAGTCGTGCTGCCTTCTGACAATTTTTGTTTTAAGGACATTTATTCTAGTGTTTGTTTTTGAATAACCAAATGCAGTTTCCGTAGCTCTCTTCAAACTTCCATCGTACTGCGAAACCTTTCTATATTCTTTTGCTTGCTTTTTGATCATCTGATAAAATATCCATACAAATATTATGAAAAAACTCTCTTCTGTGTGATCGTCATTGATCTTTTTTACAATTAAGCTACACTTTCCTTTCTCAACGTTACGCACGAGTCCTGTATTTGTGTAAATTGTCATGTTATTGCTTAGTTATCTGTCTCCTTGTCTTCTAGGTTCATGCAGTCTAATAATACTGTTCTTGGATTCATCCCATTTTGTTCCTTCTCACTTACCTAGTGAGACAATCCATCGCTTTATTTCGTCGAATGAATGTCTACCGTATGCATCACCAATACAACTGCACAAATCGCTGTTTCCAAGAGAGATTAGATGACTGAGAAATGAAAAACTACAATTCTACAAATAGGGTTTCAGGTCCGAGCTTACAGCGAAGCACGTTGCGCAAATTATATCTTCATGACCTACGACTTGCCGTAGAAACCCATCAGGATGATCTGCTCTATAATTTGTTAATTGCTAAAAGCTGTTGATTAATTTAATTCTGCTGACTGGAATACGATGATTTTAACGGAATCTATTTGTGTGCGTTTTTGTATGCATGTTCATGTATATATCTTAATATATAAAGCTGAAGTGGTGTGTCTGTGTGAAGCCTTTTTAAAAATTTATACAAATCCACATTTTCCACTTTTTCGTAAAAGTTTTTACATCAATGGAATTTTCTCGATGTGAACTTTTCAGTGCAGGAATTAGATTTTTAAAATTCCGTTTACTTTGTGTGATTTAAGGGAGATTTGGCTGTTGTTTCTAGCAACTTTTATATTTCATCCCTTCTACCTGGAACGCCATTCTTACACACGCGCTCAACATAAAAATATAGAGAGTAAGAGTAAAAGAGGGAGAGGGAGAGAGAGAGAAAGTGATACATACAACGTCATAGATTAAACTTTCATCTCAGTATTCTTTACCTATTTTTCATAACATAGATACGTAAAAACACACACAACCACACACACATGACCTGTGACAACAACATACACATTGCTC
>NC_068982.1:118462425-118466841 GCF_001194135.2 Octopus bimaculoides
GAGAGAGAGAGAGAGAGAGAGAGAGAGAGAGAGAGAGAGAGTGTATGTGCGTGTGCGTGTGTGTGTGTATTCGACGATCCGCGAACATTGTATTCTTATAGAGAATATCATACTCTTTACATTTCCTAATGGGAAGTAACCATTCCATATATTCTTGCAGCTTCGGAATATTTGTGTAATTTGTTACATAAAAGTGTGACATTTTGGGGGGTGAATTTTAGAGGTTTTCGAGCTTCCAAATTTACTTTCGATTATTGGGTTTTTCGTAGCTCCCGAATAATAAGAACCTTTACATGCAAATATAGACTTGACGTATCGGCGAAAAAAGTGAGAAAGGTTACAATGCATTCTAGTCCTCTTATCATTCTGAAGTTTACAGGAAGCAAATTCACATTAACCTTTCTGTGGTTTATGGAGTGGGCGATGGTTATCATGCAAATCTGGATGTGTATACGATATCGGAAGGTAATGATTGTTTAAGATTTCACAACAGACCGGTAGGACGTTACACTTATCAAGTTTGTACATATTTATATGAGGATATGTATAAGAAACTTATGAATCTCCTAATTAATTCGAAAATATTATTCTATGCAAGATAATTGGCAAGAAGACTGATAAAC
Organism: Octopus bimaculoides; assembly: GCF_001194135.2. NCBI lineage: Eukaryota > Metazoa > Mollusca > Cephalopoda > Octopoda > Octopodidae > Octopus > Octopus bimaculoides. The sequence goes on from NC_068982.1 coordinate 118,463,049, forward strand.
ATAAATATACGCAGTGTATTGTAAGGGAAAGGAAATAGAAATCACACAAAAACAGAAACGAATATCTCAAATAACATGTTCAAATAAATGCAAACATAATGTGTTCTTCTGATAGAATTAGTTGCTATTGTAGTTAGGTGCCTGCAAATATATGAAACAACGTTATAGCTACGCATATGAAGTATTATGAAAGTGGTGGATATTTTACTGTATATATATACCCCGAAGTACAGAAGCCAATAATAGTTAGAATCGCCAGAAATATCAAGAACACAAACATTTCATTTTTTTTTAATTCGCATAGCAAATAATTCGCAAACGTGTTCAGAATTAAGGAATCAATAATAAATATAGAATTTAAAAATTAACTTACGGAAATGAGTTGTTATGGTAATTATATGGACAAATATTTTCTAGTCATATCGGAGTTATTTCTTTTATAAAAGCTATTAGCTAGAGAATTGAAAACAATCAGATTTAGATCAATGATATATGCAGTGATACACAAATACTTCCAAAACGAAGCGACATATATGTATGTATATATGTATGTATGTACCTAATATATATATATATATATATATATGTATATATATGTATACGTAATATATATATATATATATATATATATATATATATATATATATATATATATATATATGTGTGTGTGTGTGTGTGTGTGTGTGTGTGTGTGTGTGTGTGTATGCAAGCATATAAGTATAACATTTCAAGATTTGGTATATAGATAAAACTATTCACGCGGAATCTGCTTCTATTGTTCACTTGTTCCAGAAACGTTTTAGCAAAATGTTACTTTGATAATTTTTCTCCAATCAGAAAACAGAATTTGTAAGGTGGTATTTTGTGCATGATAGCTATGATATCATTATCATAACAAACTTATAAGAAATTTTGAAGTTTTGATATGTTTCAATGAATGAAGTCATGTCAAATTTTGGAACCAGCATGTAAACAATGCACAAAAAAAAAATCCTCAATGAATTTGGTTCTTTTTGTTTTTGTCGTGAGAAATTGCACAAACAGAAACTGTACGTTAAATTACAAAAGAAGCAAACAACGGTTCACTTCATGTAAGAAATTAATACCATTTTTTGAGCGAAAATTCAAAACCAGAATCATGTATGATCTCGCCACAAAAAGGTGTCACAAAAAGGTGTCATCAATAACATCATTGTTATGACATCAAATCTAGAGAACATATCTGTAAGCATCTCAGGTTAATAATAAAGAGTTTGAAGAACTTGTATGAGAATATTTCAGACGTAAACTATACATTCATACATTCTGTGAGCTGTGTATGTTACAAGAGACTCTTTCACAATAATTATGAGAGTTCGTGGTTTCCTTACTACCATGTGTTTAAGGTGTATGATTATCAAAAATAAATGTCTACCTTATTTAACATTCACTCAATTTTGCAGTGTTCCTTTTTGAAGGCTATTCTGGAACAACTCAACTGAGTATACCTGTTAAATTAGTATTATAAACCTTTGATAGAATAACGAATTACATCGTAATATACTTTGTAACATAGGCACAACGTTTGAAATTATCGGGGAGGGGTCTAGTCGATCACATCGACCCGAATACTTAATTGGTTCCTATTTTATCGACCCCCGAAAGGATGAAAGGTAAATCAACCCCGGCGGACTTTGAACTCAAAACGTAACGACAAACAAAATGCCGATAAGCATTTTGTCCGGTGTACTTACGGTTCTGCCTGCTCACCTGCTTAACCTACATCTTAATAGCAAGATATTTTATAATTGACCCCGAATAATTAACAAATATCAATGTTATTTATGAATTCTATTTTAAACATTAAGGTTGTGAGATTATTGAGTTATACAAGTATATTTCTACCCCGCAAACTTGCAGTTTTACAATCAGCATTTCGGATATCAGACTTCATAAACAAATATTAAAAGTGATAGTGAAACAAACATTTATAGACTACACCACACCTGAATTAAATGAAGTTAAATTTGTTGAAATCAAACATAGCATAATACCAAAATGAAAACAATGCTAAATAAGTAGTCAATAAGTAGTCAATAAGTAGTCAAATGCTCACTTGAATGTTGGCGTATAAATATAATTATCAAAATTCAAAGTCTGCTGGTAATAATACATACACCTAAAACAATGGCTCTCTTTCATATTTTGCAAAATAGTCAGCAATAATTCATTTTAAATATGAAACAATGTATATTTAGAAACGTTGCTGATATATTCAAGATCTAATAAAATCCAAGACCTTCATTTGAAAATAACGTAAATCATTATATTCCAATAATTCCATATAACTCATTACCATAATGTGACTTCTAAAAGAACAAATTATTTGTCACCGTTGTTTTAGGCGATGTTAAATTAGCGAAGGATGAAATGGGATTTCTTTCTAGGCTTATGAAGTTGATATCAGATTAACGAATTTGTACGAAACTGTCCTGAGTGTTGTCTGTCCTAGGACCAATGGGTCTTTAACTATGGGCGTGCATTTGCTGCATGCTGTGTGGACGATTGCATTGTTTGTTCTAAAACTAATGAATTTCAGAATATGGTAATTAATTATACGGAACTCAACTGTTCATATCAAAATTAATTGATAAGCATTTATATGTAATTTATTGTGTGTATGCACTAAAATTTTGTATTTAAGTCTCCATACGCATGATAGTGTCTATTTCAGTCGGTTCAAATTTATTCAATTTCAGAATATATTTTATGTCTTTATGTCTATTCCTTTACGATGTTTGACTTGTACGTTGTGTGACTTTTTCTGTAATTATTGTATAAATATTTTGGAAAGTAGTTTGTAAATAGTGGTGAATTTTACTGACCCTGCATTTTTGCTAGATTGAACATTTCTGCACGAACAGGTGTAATTCTTTGCCGAAAAGCATTTATTTTTCCTACTTGCGAATTTGCGATAGTCATTCGTTTTATATATAAGACTATCAAACAAAGGATTCTTATCAAATCAGATTTCTCGATTGTGCAGCTGGAGTAGATTATATCGTACATTCTAGGTAATATGACTGAACACGCACGCATACACACACACACACACACATACACACACACACACACACACACAGATGCATACATACACGCACGCACATACGCAAAACACATACACATTATAAATGTGCGAGTGTGAGGGTATTGATTGATTTCTATTGGCTTCCACGATGAGTATTTGTTTCAAATGAATTCTCTGGTAAAGAGTAAGTAATTGAACAATTTACGGGCATGCAAATCCTTACTGTAATTCTGAGAGAGAAACATTGTGACATGCTGTGTAAACAAGCTGTACTGTGAAAATACAGGTACAATCCACTCAAAATGTGTTTGTTGAGTTCTCTCTAGCTAAATTCACTCATAACATGTTAGTCGATCCGTACCAATAAGAATTTTATTTGTACATGTTACACAGTGGAATACAAAATAGGACCTCGTGATTTTCAAACGAATCTTTTAATATAAAAATAGACTCTGTTCATAAGTATATGTGTAAATATAAATGTATATGCTTGTATGTATATATGTATAAATACAATAATCCCTCGATTACTGCGGGTGCTACGTTCCAAAACAAATAGGTGTATATATATATATATATATATATATATGCATTGGTATTCTGTTGTGTCTGGGGAGAGTCATTTTCTTATTGTGCCTTAATATCCTTCAGCACACGAAATCACATAATAAATCTTGCAAACCAAATCCCAAAACGAAATATGTATTGGCATGTGTGTATATATAT
>NC_068982.1:118467358-118468572 GCF_001194135.2 Octopus bimaculoides
ATATATATATATATATATAAAGACAATATTTATTCGTTAACGTTATTTCCATTTCTTTCTAGAACTTTATTCCATCTCTCATCAAGCTTATAAATACCACGCTTGTAAAATCCTTTAGTTTTCTTTTGAGGCGATATACGAATCCAACTCATTTTGAACCTCTTCTGTTGATGTCAACCCAAGACAACTGAAATGGTTCTGTAGTCCCCGAAGCAAGTGATAATCAGAAGGAGCGAGGCCTGGAGAATATGGAGGATGAAGCAATATTTCGCAAACAAGCTCTTCCAAGAAATCTTTGGTCAATCGAGCTGTGTGAGGACGAGCATTATCATGGTGGAACATGACACCCTCTCTTTTGTCTAAGCTTTGAAACGATGAAGTTGATCACAGTAGATATTAGCAGTAATTGTTTGATTGTTGTCTAACAATTCGCAATGGACAATTCCTTCAATGTCCTACCATACGTTCAACATGATCTTCCTTGGATGAACTCCTCCACCTGGTTGTTGAACGGCTCTTCTACCTCCACTGATACACGATGGGCGGCGTTTGCCGTTCTGGTAAGAAATTCACTTCTCATCCCCTGTAACAAGCCTTCCTATAAATGGTTCCTTAAGTAGTCATGAAAGCAATGACTGACAACAAGCAACATGCTGTTGCAGATTCTGTGCAGACTGTTCGTGCGAGTCCCATTTTCCAACCACTGAAACCTTTCCGATCCTTTTCACTTGGCGTAGAAGATTTGTATTGTATTAAACTGTTATGCAAGTTCTCTACAAATAGCGGTTGGATTATCTGTGACAACAGCTTCCAACACTTCGGTTGATTTGAGCGATGTTTTTTTTACTTGTCTTTGAAACTGAAATCCCCACTTCTGAAGCGAGAAAATCATCTCCTCCAACTCACTACATTATTCTCATACTTTTTGAAGACATTTGCTGCTGTGCTTGCATTGACACCTTTATGTAACTCATAGAGTAGGACATGTCTAATGTGATCTTTATTTCGGATGAACATGGGTGAAAATATAGCACATAATTATGGCCAATTCAACCATAATCTGAAAAATGCATAAATTACTCATTGCGACATTCTTAAATCTTTTGCAAGATGCACAATTTGAAAACAAAAATACTATCTAAAACTGTTATCTAAAATATCGATCATTACCTTTCCATCAACCTGATATATATATATATATATATATATATATA
>NC_068982.1:118468726-118470548 GCF_001194135.2 Octopus bimaculoides
TATATATATGCATGTACGTGTGTTTGTTGGTAAGTAAGTAGAAATGCATATGCTTGTTTGTAAAGAAGTATATATATATATATATATATATCACAAATACTAAATACATCATATGATATACTTCGTATATATAGACATGTGAGTATGTCTATGTGTGAATGTATATATGTCGGTGTATGTGTGTGTGTACGAGTTCGAGCCTGTGTGTATGAGTGTGTGGTGTGTGTATGTGTGTGTGTGTGTGTGTGTGTGTGTGTGTGCATGAATGTTTGTTTTATACACTTGTTCGACTGAGGCAAATAATAAGATTTAAACAAACAATAATACACCAGAGTAAAGTTAATCAACTCAGTACAGTTCCTAAACGAATATAGCATCATTTTGCCATGCCAGATAAAAAGACCATTTTCATTCTTTCTTGCCTCGCTCCCATATGCAAACATCTATTTTCTTCATCTCCACCGTCTACGGTACTTACGCAAGAACTTTCTCCGTGTAAACTTCAATATATCACTCTGAATTTGCATATAACTCGCTTCACACAATGAAAGGACGTGGTCTCCACCACCGATGCTTTATATTCGAGATTGAATCAGAGTTTGGTAACCGTCATGCAAGCCGAAATACCGATGTCCCTTTCAAACATTTCCTTTTTAGAAATGAATAATTATGGAACTAAACTAAAGTTTTGAGTCCTCTTTCTATTTATTGTCCAACAATATCTTTATGAATATAACTGTTAAATAAACCCCTCAAAGATACACCCATACAAACATACACACATAAGTTCATATACATCTATATGTACGTGTGTATATGTAAATGCTCATATTGTGTCTTTACGTGCATACATTTATATGTGGAGAGCTGTGTATTTTGTATGCCAATGAACTAGAAGTAAGATATATGTACATATCCCTGATAGTATTTGTTAAATTATCTGCTTCACCATGTGTAGAACATTTCATGTGCCATGTTCAAGATTCTGCTGCCGCTAAATCATTCTATTCTATTGTCTCTTGCTACAATTTCCCTCACAGCACATGTTCATCACGAAAATGTTATGGAAATAACGTCAAGTCTGTTTGAAAAGCGATTTATGTATGATTTAACATTTAATCAATCACACTTTTACGACTTTTATATATTTCACTCGCGAACACAGAAATGTATTTTGCTGCTATTGGTATACGATTTAACATATTTAACACTTACCAACTAATCTATCGATATATATGTACATACATACAGTTGTATATATATATACACACAAACCATATGTGCGTGTGCTTGTGTGTGTGTTTGAGAGAGAGAGAAAAGAAAGAGTATGTGTGTACTTTTTTCTATTCTATATTTGTTTCGTTCATCGGACTGCGGTCTTTGGAGAATGAAGGAGATGGACATGTCACTCTTATTTGTCCTCATGTGTGCTTCGTTGTTTTTTTTTTCTTTTCTCGGACTAAAATGCTTCTATCATTTTGGTTTTTAATACACCCACATGTAAGCTAAGTAAGATCTCTGAAGATCTTTCTTAACTTATTGAAAAAGTGTGTGTCTTGGCAGAATAAGTCAGTAGAGCATTGGGTACTCTCCTCTCCCCACTGTACACACACAAAAAAGGAGATTTTGTGAGGCTGGAATCGTCAGAATGCAGATTTGAGTCGCAAATTTAGTCACTAGTTACTCTAGTTCTATCTATGCAGACACACATATGCACATACATTTGTGTGTGCATGCATACCTAGCTGTATATGCGCGGGCACACACACACACACACACACACACACAAACATACACACACACACGCACACACACACACACA
>NC_068982.1:118470765-118472972 GCF_001194135.2 Octopus bimaculoides
ATACACACACATGCGTATACATATACATACGTTCGCATGTACCAACAAGCTACGTAGATACACGACTGTTAGCGTTTTTTGTTTGTGGATGCGTGTGATATGTATATATGTACATCATTACGTACTCAAGCGAAAAAGAAAATGTTAATTTAATAGAAGTAGAGTATATGTTTAACGCTTTATTAAATAGACAACAAGTTCACGCATTCCCAGTGATACACGAACAGCAATTATGTGCACCTACACACCATACGTGCGTGACTATAAAACTCTCGATTCGAGGGTGGTAACTCATTCATTTTATATGTGTATATCTATTATCTACCAAGCTATCTGTCTGTCACTGTGTTTTTGTAAGCGCCTGTTTGTTAGTATATACATATGCACATATACCCCCATATATATATATATATATATATATATTTTACGGCGGTGCGAATTCTCCCCTTAAACATCAATAGATATGGCAACAAAACTATATACACCGTTACATGAACACTAACAATCGCTTACACTTTTCAGCACACAGTACATCGAATACAAAAATCGGCATCTGAATATTTATATTGGAAATGCTCCAGAATTTTATACATTTCTATTCTCTAAAATGCATGCATTTATTTTCATTTACTTTATGCTTGATAACTTCGTAACAAAAGATTTTTTTCTTTATTTATTTACCTCAATTATGTAAAAAATAAACTGCTACATCAGCTCCAATACAAGGAAAATAGGGAGGCAATTGATGTGTTTGATTAAGTCAAGCATAATTCATATTCCATTGTAATAGTTTGTGAAGTTCTTACAATAGGAAATTCTAAAACAATATGAAATGTGAAAAGAAAATTTACAATAGAACGAACATCTAGAACACCATGGTACAGGACGTATTTGAAACAATGTGGTAGAGAACACAAACGGTTCGAAATTCGACGTAATAAACACGTATGGTTTGCTATATATTTTACTTTACTTAAATCAAATGTTTGTATACTGACGCATACTCAAACACTGCATACAAGAATGATCGATCAGAAAAGACCTCACACGTCGATCTATCTTATAAATTTTAACTGTAATACAATTTTGATTTTTCTCATATATACATATGTGAACAACTACAGTCATGTTGGTTTGGCGTTTAAACATGCAAAAGCACGCGCTCATCGTGCACAGATACAAGCTTACAGAAACCCAAATGCACATACTTTCCATTCTTTGTACCAGGAAAACATCGTGTGTCGATAACAACTGATTCGCGAAGCAGTGAATCGTTAGTTTTTTTTTTTTTTTCTTTACCAAATGAATAAACTCTACATAACAAATTGAGTACTGCAACATCTTTCTTTTATCGATAATTAATATTTCTGGAAATCTGGAAAATAGGATATAGAAGGAACGCAAAGCAAAATTCAATATTCTTCAGTCATATTAATTAAAGTCCCATTTCAGTCGTTTAGAACAACACATTCACTGTATATTTAACACATCGTTATATGCAGACTTCCCGATGTTCATAGGCGCATTTACAAACATAAACATATTATTCACACACTCACAACAATGCAAATATTCAGTTATTTCATACTGTAATCAGAATGCTGTTGAATCCTCCATGGATGACCCAAAATGTTACCATAAATGCGTCGATAAATTTATGTTGCTAATGCTAAAGTATCCCAAGAAGAAATTCTTTTTTCACCACTCCCACTTATAGAATGAGTGAGTGAGTTGTCTTTGCGCGCGCGTGTGTGTGTGTGTGTGTGTTTGTGTTTGTGCATGTATGTGTGTATGTGTGTGTGTGTATGTGTGTGTATGTGTGTATGTGTGCGTGTGCGTAATCTTTGTTTTTTCTTTCACTGGTTTCAGCGAGAGGCTGGGGCGATGCTGGAGCACTGCTTTTTAGTGTTTTTGGGGTCCCATTTCGGTATTGTTTTTCGTGAAGAAGCGAGTTAGACGAAGGCTTGTTCTATTGGAGTAGATGTACGCCAAAGATGTTCGTTGCTGTCATTATTCCAATCAATTTTACGATAGAGTTTCATGTAGGGCAACGTTATCCGGCATGTCTTGGTACGTAATGTGATCAAACAATTGAGTTCTCATCATCGAACGAAGAACCAGTATAAATTTGAGTGCGTGTATATCTGTGTAAGTGTGTGTGTGTGTGTGTGTGTATGTGTGTGTGTGTGTGTGTGTTTGTTTGTAAG
>NC_068982.1:118474772-118477270 GCF_001194135.2 Octopus bimaculoides
TGTATTCAATTTAATTGGATCAAAAAATTTATGGCGAACACAACTTATTGTTTCTACACGATGAAATCAGTTATGTTTTTATTAATAAAAAAACACCAGTTCCGGAAAAGTATCATTGTAATAGAATGGGAACTCACCACTTGATGTTTATATGCAGATCCATATTGCAATGAGTTCAGGTTTTGAAAAAGAACATTCAAAATCCGGTTAATACTCACAAATAATATTTTCTGCTACTCTTAATTGTAATTATTCTTAAATGGTGACTCTGAATTATTCCATTTTCGCCGAAATTTCTTAATAATAACATTATCAAATACAAATTACTGAAGGGTAATAAAATAATACTATTATTAGCTGGCTCAATATATATTTAATAAGTACAACTATCTATTTACTCTAGTCGTTGTTTGTGAATGTTACATCTCTGTATCGCTAATTGTAAACTGCACTGTTAAAATATGCTAAGAAATTTATTTTGTGTAGATGATAGTGAAAGAGAATTCATGATACAAAGTAGGAAAGCCTAGAAATCAATGAAGGCTCTATATATGTCCAAAAATCTGACCTAAGACGGAATGATATTGATTACGTTTATATGCCATATATAATATTTCACATACTGGATGGAAACATACTTAATAAAATCTCTGCTGTCATATTGACATAAATAATGTTTTCATTTTAACAAAATTCACTATTGGCCAAACTTCAGACAAATTAAATATGAGATCATTCAAATTCCTAGGACTTTCACAATATGCTTAACTCTAAATACTGTCTTAGCTACAAGTGACGTCCTTAATGTCATCATATACTAAGTTGTGTAAAGCTATGAGGAAACGTGTTGAAAATGTGTTACATTTATTTAGACTAATATTTTATATCAAAGTTATTGAGAATCTGAACCAACACATTAGAAGACTTCTAATTTATCCCAAAAAGGATATATTTCATAAAATTAGACCCGTTTCCGTAGAAGTAACTTCGGTTAGGTCTGTGGACCAAAGTTTTAAAATGAAAAACCGACAAATTACCGACACTCAGAAAGCTCGTGTAGGCTAAGGTCTACTAAAGATGACCATGATAACCACTCCAGGTGAATATAGTATGTTAGATATAAACTAGATAAATATTGGTGGACTTCTATTTAGATAATCATTAATTTTGCAGACGTCAAACGTTTGTATTGTGGACTGCGATGATATAAAACGGTGAATTTACGACAACCAACAAATAATGAATAAAAGCGTTACCACGTTCAGAGGATAATGCCTGTGGAACCAAAGATATTCAGAAGGAAAGTAACTAAACTCCAATGCAGATACATTCATATATCTATAGGAACAGAAGATATTCATTAATATATTGAAACTATGGGTAGTGGCAGGCTTAGAATAAATTCAGAGATATTTACAAATGACATTAATTTTAGCATTATCGAGAATCTAATGACAAGTGAAAGATTTGTAAATATGTTTTTAATCAAGTTAGAATTCGAATATCTCATTATTCTAAATGGTTTAGTCCAATCTATTATTAAACATATGGTATAATCATCTTCATAGAAATGTGTGTTCATTACTGCTTCCTATTTTACAAATAACATGAAATACTCAGCCAGCTCTCATATCCGCCAGCGTCAATATAGACGAAGATATATAGTTTAATCCGGCTGAAGTTTAATATTACGATACTTACAAGTAACGTCTACTTAAATTGAAGTTCCAAGCATTTCTTATGAATCATGGATTTTTTGCACTCTTTTAACCATCTTAATTCCAGAACCAATGATAGTTATACATTCAAATGTATTTATTAATGCATTTTCTAAAATAATTACCTCCTTACAGCTAATTGCTTTCAAAAATGGTATTAAGTTCAAAAGTGTTATTGAATGAAATAGAAATTCATTCAGAAATTCTATATGATTGTCCTTGAATAAGTGTGAATTTTTTTTTTTTTTTTACTGATATATTTAAACAATCAAGAATGCAATAAATGGAATTTAAAGTCTTTTCAAGCACATTTGGTTTGTAAGAATATAAGGATTTATAACATCTAAATTTCAGTGGTCAGTCCTACCCATAGGAACTCTCCTTATGTGTCAATTATTTTCATAGACACTCCTAATTAAAGGAATAATCAAAAATATTTCACTATTGTGAACACATTAATAACATTGAGTTGGTTACTTAATGAATGTATACGGTTAGTTCCAGCTGTACTATTTATTCAAGATTTTATTATACAATGTCACGTGCAAGTATAAGTGTTTAACAACAGTTTTAAATATTTTTAAAGATGCCTAGATGTCACAAATTGTCCTGAAAGCACATTTAGAACTGTAAACTATTTACAATATGAGCGGACACACACTTCCTAATTATGAAAGACACACACAGACACACAAACTCACACACACATACACACACACACACACACAAACTCACACACACACAAACTCACAAACACACACACACACACACACACACACA
>NC_068982.1:118477869-118478624 GCF_001194135.2 Octopus bimaculoides
ATATATATATATATATATATATATATATATATATATAATTTTGTATGTGTGTGGGCATACATATGTATATATATGAACTTTGTTGTATGTGTTATGTGTGTATGTGTTTGTGTGTATGTGTGTGTGCAGACATCCTGATATAGTTTCGTAAACCCTCCGGATAATTTCATATCCTACGATATAAAACATTTCAGATATTCTCAACTCATACTAACTTTTATAAATCCACAAGCCTACTTCATCCAACAAGTCTTATATTAGGTAGATTTGGATTCTAAATCTGGCAAGCTTAGTAAATAATTTGATGTACTATTGTTGGTTTGCAGTGTTACTTATAAATATATTTAAATATTTAAACACGCTCATTTCTGTTTATGTTGTTAAATCAATGATTTATATAAATTGATACATAGTTTTCACTGTATTCGATTTATTTGAAAGCATAACACGTATCTAATTAACTTGCACTTCTTTTCTGCGAATGCTCAGTATAGAGGTGCAAAGGGAGTATATCTGTCACCAGAGAATATCTTTGCGTTACATCATGTATTGTGGTAATTTTCTAACGTATAATTTTGTTACACTTCTTATTGAGAGTTTTACTGCGTGCAGTTTATTACATATACACTCACACGTACATGCCCATGAATGTACGTATAGACATCCACAAAAGAGTATGGATATGTTAGTTTGTTTTCAGCACTTGTGTGTGAGAGTGTCTTTGTGCGTGTGACTATATATATATATATATATAT
>NC_068982.1:118478812-118481308 GCF_001194135.2 Octopus bimaculoides
TATATAGAGAGAGAGAGAGAGAGAGAGAGAGAGAGAGGGAGGGAGGGAGGGAGGCCCACATACATATTACACGTCAACTATCGACTATTTTCAAATCTGTCTGTTCTGAAATCAATTATGAAACGAAATAAATTGTATTTGCATTTAATTAATTCAATATTGAGAAATTTACCCAATATCTCAGGTGAATACAATATCTCGGTCATGGTGACGTGTACAATGTGAGAATTCTTTCGATTAATATCATACACTTTACTCTGCCTGTTGACTTCTAACGTTATATATATGAAACGTTGTTTGCTGCCTCTATATTTGAATAACAATAGGGTTTGATTACTCGAAATATTTTGAATATCAGAAGTATCCACATTAATAATGAAATATATTATCATTAAATTATTTAAGGCCTTGGCAAATCGTTTGTACTTCAGTCTCTCCACACCGCAACCCCGACAACTTCGGAAATTTCTAGAATATTAGCCTTTATCAACACAGCAAAGGACTGATCCAGACACTTGAAAATAACTATGTCTAATATGTGATTTACGTTTCATTCAGTTGAACCCTGCTTGTAAAAATATACAATATAAACAACCCACTATAATGACGGGAAGCCTGTCGAATTCAAATAACATGTAGGATTTCAAGATAGATAATGCTTAGAACTAAATTCAGAAGTAAAATAACCGTTAACTTTGGAGCGATCTCTGGAGGAATATCTCTGAGAATACATTTTCCTCCGATAGGGCGTGAGGGTAAAATAGAAATTTCTAGAAAGCCTTTATATCCGATTAAACGTGAATGTTTTTTTAACATGCCGAATACTGCCAAATTTACATTGTGGAGACCTGCCGTATTGACGCATGTTCCATAAAAGCATACATATTTAAATCTTTGGCAGACGAGAAACGTCTGATACGGGTACTAGAGCTGCCAGATAAAATTATTTCAACGTACCATGTCTCCTTAGTGGCAGACCTCCAGCAACCGCACACCAGCTGCATCTCACTGCCAAAGATATTCTGAATTTCATTGATTTTTCAGGCACTGGTGTTGCAAATAGCCAGCAGGTTTATTAAAAATTAATTATTAGCGTCAGAATCAGAATTAATACCAAAAAGCAATCTTTGTAACCAACATAATGTGAATGTCCTGTCAGAACGCTGAATGCTACATTTTTTTACCTCAAAAAGACGTCCCCTAAACTGGACGCATTGTTCGGAAAAGCCCACATACTTAAGTTGGATATAAGGATGGCTTTTAGATATTAATGGTGTTTCTGTTGCTAATAATTATTTATTTAACAAAACTGATGTCTCTTTAGAAAATCAGTGCCTGAAAAGTTATTGAAGTTCTACATATCGTTGGCTGTAAAATCCGCCTGGTACGCGGCTACCTGACGCCTGCTATTGTGTTGACGGGATACTTCGAAATCTCGCATTTCCGGTGCCAATAACAGGCGATATAAATATTGTGCATTTATTCACGATGTATCCATACCTCTCAAGGCAAACAATGTTGTATTCAGCGTTCTAACAAAGTGTCTATGTTAAGTTACATGTGATGTTTGTCTTTTGGTATTAACATGGCTTCCGTCGTTAATAATTATCTTGAAAATTTGGCTTATATCTCTTTGCGCTCTTCGTTACTTGTATATTTCTGAATCAAGAATTGGAAGAAAAGCATTTCACTGAAACATTTAAATAATACCCCCGCCTCGGTACCTAAACCAAAATTCGTAAGAGTTTGGATTAGGGACCTCTCTGATAAATTTAACTGGATATGCTTTATGGACCGATTCCTGAATATACAGCAAGGTAATGAATAATCACATTATACTTGCTCAATGGACTGAAAAGAAAGCTCCTTTTGTATAATCAATACTTGAAATCAAAATACATAACCTTATACACACAAGCGTACCACAAGCGCACTCACTAAGTTTTTTCATAAGTGCAGCACATAATACTCCTCAAGAATTGGGCAAACACCGCTTTAAAAATAATTTGATTTGATTTAAGAATTATGAACTTATTGATGATTATCCAAATGTGAGAGAGCTGTTGAGCACAAATAAAATATACTTATATGTGAAGTCCCTGCTTATCTGACTTTGTTCTAAATATATTGCTCGATTAGACCACCTTTAGCCTGTTATATTCATTCACACAAATCACTGCCACTTCGATTTAATAATGTATTGTAGTTTCCAAACGTTTTCAACTGAAATTGCTGTGACTGTGTTTATACTTTCTAATGTCTGTACACCATTTCTGTCGCTCTGTACTGTGTGTGTGTGTGTGCGTATGTGCATATGTATATAAATACATATACACCCATATATATCAATATGTATATCTATATATAAATATACATATATATATAAATATATGTATATTGACACACACACGCATGCAAGCACAAGTACACACTCACACACGCACGTACACACACAACTTCACCCCATATATATATATATATATATATATATATATA
>NC_068982.1:118481501-118482731 GCF_001194135.2 Octopus bimaculoides
ATATATATACACACACAATGTGTGAAAATAAGTAAGCATTAAAGATTGGTAATAAAATCCATATTCCTTTTACGAATTTATTGAAACAAATGACACGTGTTCACTATTACATGAGAAAATGATTGTAAATCTGCAAATTTCAATGTCAGCACCGGTGGCTTCGACCAATTTCCTGAAACGTCCAGGAGTGGAGTGAACAACCTTCTGAAGAACGTCGTCTGGGATATCATTGAGACTCTCCTGAATCCCTGTCTCCAAGTCCTCCAGTATGCGAGGTTTGTATTGTACACTTCTGAACACTTCCTCTTTTGTGTAACCCCACAGGTAAAAATCATATGAAATAAGTTCTGGACTTCTTGGAGTTCTGGGCTTCTGGACTTCAGCAGTTACAATCATCAGGTTTTAGCTCCTACACGTTTTTCCACGAACAAATATTCAGTATTTTATGCAACACCGTCACCGTACGTATTGTGTCTTGTCAGTCCACGCTCATGAGCTGCTGGACGTGTTGATTTTTGTAGGCTGCGATTAAACATTTCTTGCACTGTTGACACGTTTTCCGCTGATCGGGATGTTGTTGGACGGTCACTTCTTGCATTGTTTGCTGAACCCGTGGTCGCCCAGCTTTGCATGACAACTTTTTATCTTGGGACGTAGTGTTGCATGCTTAATTTTCCATACACGCTACCATCGCTGAATCAAAACAATAGAATTCCACACTTCATAGCAGGCTATCTTAGTTTGCTCCTGAACAGTGAAGCGAGCGGCCATCGGCAAATTAAGAAATATGTTGGCACTCCGTCATTTACGACGTCGAGGGTTCCGATCAGCAAAACAGCCTGCTCGTGAAATTAACGTGCAAGTGGCTGAGCACTCCACAGACACGTGTACCCTTAACGTAGTTCTCGGGGATATTCAGCGTGACACAGTGTGTCAAGGCCGACTCTTTGAATTACAGGCACAACAGAAAAACGAAGTAAGAGTGAGAGAAAGTTGTGGTGAAAAGGTACAGCAGGGTTCGACACCATCCCTTGCTGGAACCTCGTGGAGCTGTAGGTGTTTTCGCTCAATAAACACTCACAACGCCCGGTCTGGGAATCGAAACCGCGATCCTATGACCGCGAGTCCACTGCCCTAATCACTGGGCCATTGCGCCCCCGCTAAGAAATATGAAATAAGACAAAAAACAAAGATTGAAATCCCTATTAGTGTTGTCTTTGAAAAAATGTT
>NC_068982.1:118482903-118483969 GCF_001194135.2 Octopus bimaculoides
ATATATATATATATATATATATATACACACATATATAATGTGGACATATAGTTTGGATTGAGTCATATATTTTTATACATCTGTATTTATTCGCGTTTTATAGATAAAAGTTTTATGAAATGTTTGTGGGTGTTGACATATAAATTAATAAACGTGTTATAATTAGTTTCTTCAGGCTTGCATTCTATTATTTGCTTCAAAATACCTTGTGTATAATAATTTCAAAATTCAATCAAACCAAACTGTGCATTCATTTTTCAAATTATATTTCCCATAATATATAAATACCCTGCTCTTGGGTACGCAATATACATGAATGTACCGATGATTTGAAATATGCTTCTTATGCAACGTTATGCAACATACGATGTAATCATTATCAAATATGCCTACCAGAAACGTTTTTTTTTTCGATGAAACTCTATCACTTGTACACCATTCTACAGAAACAGCTTATTTTCAACTCGTGTCATATACAGTTTTGTGAGCCATGAATCACTCTCCTAAACTACATTATACAAATATTTCTGTTGTAGAACGAAATATAAATATTCGCATATAAAAGTAAATAACCCTTAATGAAGAAAAAGAAAGATGCATTTGAGAATGAAAAAAGGTTTTTTTCTTTCTTTTATATCAAAGAGAAAATGTGTTTACCACTGCGTATTTTAAGCATTCAGGTAAACCTGAATCTGGAAATATCAATTACAAAGAAATTTAAGTACTCATTGTGTTTTCATCTTGGGTTTGTTTTTCAATTCATATAAAATTTTAAATATCTCAGAATTACACTATAAAGTATCTTATATGTCTAAAACTATGATTCACTCAAGATCTCGCTTAGAATTACCTTAGAATTACCTCATTTAGAATTATAAGTTACGTACTAATTATACAATATCTACATACTAATTTTCTTTCAAATTCTTCCATATCTATAGTAACGCATATACAAAGAGGGACATACGATAACTGGTGTGTATACATCCATACTGATATAAACATATAATACATACATACGTTCGTATATGTATATATATATATATATATATATATATATATATAT
>NC_068982.1:118484364-118485309 GCF_001194135.2 Octopus bimaculoides
GTGTGTAACGCTCAAAATCCTGCAACACGAAACTGACTTCCATTGACTATTCTTGTTATCAGTCTAGAATGTAATCAGAATGATAATTTGAGAAGACATTCAACAGAAAAAAGAAAACAAGCATCATCCACACCAATTTCATGAATGGAGAAAATCATTTTCTATAGGTACAGATTACAACATATATGTCTAGTAGCCATAAACTTCCAGAAAATTTCTCTTTGATCAACATCGATTCCTTAGTATGTTGTGTAGCCCTGTCCAGGGAAACTATTTTTAGATGCTCATGATAAATAGTAGCAGATTCTGTATCAGCACTGCCAGATTCACCAGTCATTTTTATATTGTGCTAATTCAGACACTTAATGAACTTTTAAAATCTTGTTGTAGAAAGTTTATGAATTCAAAAATTTTATCCGAGTTGTTACGACGATAAATTTAGAATACTCATTAGACGTGTTACTTTACAATTTCTCTATGCATAAAACTCCTTTATCATGTGTTGTCGTAACACCTCTTTATATATATGTATATTACTTTGGCACTCCGTCGGTTACGACGACGTATGTTCCACTTGATCTGATCAACAGAGCAGTCTGTTCATGAAATTAACGTGCAAGTAGCTGAGTACACCACCATCATATTTACCATTAACGTAGATCTGAAGGGGATTCATCATGACGCAGAATGTGACAAGCCTGTCCCTTGGAAATGCAAGAAATAATATTTCTTGCTCGCTGAATGGATTGCAGTAATGCAAAAATTAAATGTCTTCTTCAGAGACACAACGAGTTACCGTATTTCGAACTCACGACTTTACGATGATACGCAAACCACGAATACGCAAACGCACGAACCCCACGTGTCCTAACTGACGTTCATACATTCACACATACACACACATAAATATATTATGTGTATATATATATATATATATATATATAT
>NC_068982.1:118485750-118489860 GCF_001194135.2 Octopus bimaculoides
ATATATATATATATATATATATATATATATACATGTCATGGATTACACTTGATAACGTTAACGACACACATACATATACATACACTTATGTATGAAAATATACGGATTCATGAATATATAGATGCATACACACACACACACACACATATATATATATATTGGTATGTGACTCTGTGTAAATATGTATGCGTGAACAAGATATAAGAACGCGAAATTAATATTATTATGTGAATTATATTATTTATTGGAAGGTGAGGTTTCACACATAAATCACACTTTATCGCTGCCAATCTTGAGAGAATAGTGAAAACTGAAACAATAAAATCTAATGTATAATAAACATAGAGTAAAAATATTTCGATATCCTAGTCACTGCTGGTTGAATATTATGGTCTAACAAATAAATATTATTAGATAACGTCTCAAACTAATTCATGAAAGAATATTCAGACTACCACTTCGACCCGTAAAAAAGCTCAATACAGAATACAAACTAATGCAGTTGGTATTAATGATTAGTATTAGGACATATCCCGTATCTTTACCAAACCAATTCTTATGATCTGAAATTTACTCACCAGCTCCTTCATTTCTAGAGAAATGCATTCGCTCCAATAGCTTCTTTCTCACATTCAGCTTCCATTCTTCAAAAAATTATATAGTTACCACCAAATCTGGGATCCAACTGGGATTGAGTTTGTAATGTAGAGCTCAGTTTTTGTAAAGCGGAGGATAATACTAATCCATTCTAGTAGAGTATCGCAAGAATTCTTTTAATATATTCTTCAACATTTTTAATTGACGTTTCATGCACCAGAAATGCCGGCAAGTGCCAGGTTCAATGATTTATTATTATTATTTTTTATTCATTTACGTTTATCTTCCCTACGAAAACCGTTATTTAAATTTTCGATATAGATACGTTCAAGAAAATTCCCTTGCAGCTCTGTGTTATTGAAATTACCATCTCGTCCAATTTCAAAAAAGTCTTCTAGCATGACTATAAACTATGTATACTTTGCGGTATTTTTGGCTTTAGTATTCTGTCGATATTACTAGCATAGTTAATTTATTCGAGAGACTGGATCAGTTGAGGGACACGCTTTAGTACTGAGCTTTTGAGATTTGACAAGAATTCGATTCATTTTTAGGCTGTCTATCGAGTTAATTTGCTTATTGTGACCGTTACACAACTTAAAGCTTCCTTGGAACGTTATGTGAGATGGTACCAGATAAAGACAACTAATTCTTCGGAATATATGATATTGCTTACATTAGAGAGGTTACTCTCTCTAAAAACACGCCAAGCACACTTGCTTATATTTCACGAAAATATATGACCATGTGAATTGAGTTACATAGAAATATGTACGGCAGATTGTGTACGATGTGAATTATAGTAAAAATAAATCTATGCTTATTTGTGACATATTTATTCCATATTGAAAATAAATCCTTTCATATGAATGGGTGAAACTCTTACTCAAACAATGAACCATAACTTGAAATGTAGTGCCAGCAATCTCTGTGCAGCAAAATCCAACGCAGCAATTACATACAAAGGACATTTAACTTGTCTTTACACATTGTAATGTACATTCAGAGGGTGTCGAATATATATTGCATTATACGATTTAGTGCAATTTTTACAAAATATTTGCATTGTGTGCACCTTGTGTGAAACTGCAAAACAATCGTCTGTTATTTATAAGTAGGACGCACTATATTCTCTCATTTATTCAATAGTGGCATAATTATCTAAAATATATACAGCTTTAGTATGATAACAACAATTGTTGTGAACAGTTTAGATCTGTAGCAAAATATCTATATTGGAATAGATAAATATTTATAAAGATTGCAAATATGAAATAAATATATATTCTACGCTATAAAAGAGAAAACTCCACTTTCACACGTTTGTCTTTCAATGTTTGTATTTCTGTTGCTGAATTACAGTAAACTAATATTTCTATCAACATATTATCAACCCGTCAATACAGGAGCAGCACATTTAAGCGGGAAAATGTACAAACAAATATCATATAAATTAGTTAGTTAATGAATTAATAATAATAATAATAATAATAATAATAATAATAATAATAATAATAATAATAATAAGCAAATGAGATTGATTGCTACCTAGCTCAGAAACCGGGAAACCCCAAAATGGCAGAAATTCAAATGATAGTATTCATGGGAACTGCTCATATCCTACAAAACATACTGTCTATGTAATCTCAAATTTTAAAACGAATTCATAATTTTCTTATGTTCTCTTATATAATCCCTAGAACAATACTATGTGCAAAACCAAATTTATGAGATTCTAAGCATAACACCAACGTTAACATTTAACTTGTTGTCTCCTGGGGTCTATGGATGATACTTGAAGTCAACTTGTACAAATACAAAACAAAAGTCAAACAGATCATAATAATAATAATAACAACAACAACAACAACAACAATAATAATAACAATAATAACAATAATAAAAAAATAACTGAAGTAGAAATTGACCAAATTAAACAAGCAATAAGGGATAAAAAGAACGAAACTGCAGCTAAAGGAGATACTACCGAGGAAATAACTATAGACCAGCCCAAGACTGATGTAAAATGCACTAATGATTGAAAGAGTTAATGTAACTGATAGGCAAAGTGAAATACTCTCTGAACAAACCATAAGGTAGATGAAAATCAAATAGATGAAAGAAGTCACAAATATTGACCCAACAGAACTACATGATCAAAAAAATCAAACCATGATTGAATGGCTGAAAATTAACGAAACAAGTATGAATGAACACGATACTCTCCCAAAAATTCGCAATTCTAACGAAAACCTGAAAATAATTGGTAAAATCCCCCTTGCATTTAAGGACATAATTTTAGCTAATGATGTTGATATCACAGATCTGAAGCACCTGTATTATACATCCGCGAAAATCTCAAAGGTTCTATGTGGTGAAAAGATTAGAAAACGACAACATTTCCACAAAATGCCTTCTTGGCAAGAGCGTATTCAACACCAAATTAATCTCCTTAGGTCTGACATAGAATATTTGAAGAACCTTAAGTTTGACAAGACTACCAAACCTAAAAAGAACCGAAAATTAAAATATATATATATATGAAAACCATACTTGTCATTAATGCCAACATATAAACCACCTAGCAAAAGGAATGTGCTAAAACTATCCGCATAGCAAGGTATGAAAATCGCGTAAGATTCTTCAAGGACATCATGTTATAAAAAATAACACAAAACTTTTTACAGGAAGATAGGGAAAACATCAGTTACAGTAAAGTCTATCCTATCAAAAGAAGTGCAGGAATTTTGAAATAAAATTTGTGCAGAAGAAAAAAACAATAAAAAGGCACCTAGGATTGATAGAATATCTACAGACATAGACTCCTAAGAGGAGCAAAAGTGTGTGCGTGTAAAGGTAGAAGATATAAGATCTGCTCTCAGGAGGTCAAGCAAATGGAAGTCTCCAGGTAAGGATAACATTTCTAACTTCTGGTTAAATGCCTTCCCAAAGAGCCATGAACTGCTAACAGACCTTTGCAGCGATGTTTTGCAACATACTAGTATGATGCCTTCTCGGCTAGTTAATGGTTTAGCAAACATTCCTACTTCCAAAAAATGAAGAAAGAAATGAATGAAAAAATTATAGACCCATAACCTGCCTAACAAAAATGTATAAAACGCTAACATTTGCCTGATTGAAAATACCTATAGATTTTTAATAGAAAGTTGCATATTCCCTAGTACGCAAATAGGATGTAAACGTGGGTTCTATGGTTGTCATCTTTTATCTATTATGGGTTTCATCCAGTTGCTCAGGGCATGCTGGTGCATTACCATTACTGCATCCAGAGAATTTTCCAGTATTGCTCCTGGTGAAGCATCGAGTTGAACATTGCCGCCCTTCTTTGTGCCTCGTGTCACGATGTGGGTTCATCCGAAATTGCAGTTACACTCACAAATACACACACACATATACATATATATATATATATATATATATATATCGGTGTGTCTGTGTTTATACATATAAAAACACACACATGTGTATATATATATATATATATATATATAT
>NC_068982.1:118490760-118491314 GCF_001194135.2 Octopus bimaculoides
ATATATATAGTTGAAATTTACAGAAAAACAAAATTCGAAGACAGGTGTATAAAGAACAAGCAGGTCTTGTAGTTTGACGCCTGGAAAGTCGTTTAGGTTTCGAACCTACGCTCTTCAACAGAAAGGAACGCGAAGTAAACAGAGAGAGAATTAAAAAAAGAATACTTTTGTAGTTAGAAGTCAATCATGGCGACTTGTTGGACAAAGTTAGACAGTAGGGCTAGGAAGAAAGGGAGATGATAAAGTATTGGTGATCCCAAAACGAAGATTTGCGTGCGTATGTGTATGTGAGAGTGTAAGTGTGTGCGTGTGGTTAGGGTTGGTGACTTTGATGTGTGGATATGTGCGTGTGTGCGTCTGTAATGGGTGGGTGTGTGGATGATGGTGTGGGTGCTAGGAAGTGGTAATTGCTAGTGTGTACAGAGTGCTGTGTGGGTGGTGTGATGTGTGGTGGTGTGTGGTGTGGCAGTGCTGGGTGTGGGGATGTGAGGGTGGGATGTGGATTTGGTGTGAGTATGTAGGGTGCGTTGGTGATGTGTCGGTAGGGGTGGGGT
>NC_068982.1:118491747-118493228 GCF_001194135.2 Octopus bimaculoides
TGTGTGTGTGTGTGTGTGTGTGTTAGACAAAATTAGATAACTAAGCCAAGGCTGTGAGGAGGTTTCAGGAGATATCGGAGGCATTGAGAAGTACGGCTGGTATGCATGAGCGACTGCCGCTCTTCCATCAACAACCTTGCCCAGACTTGTACCTCCTTGGTAAACTTTCTAGGTGGAATCCCATGGTCATTCACAACCGAAGGGTGTCTTTATCAGGCGTTCATGTAGGTATATCATTCTTCAGTTTTCTTCCAAGATGTCTTGCCAATAGAGAAAGAGCCGGTTTCTAACCTAGATCGAAGGATCCTTCGTTGCAATATCAACATCAACATCAGGGTAATTTTGTTTATATGTATGTGTATGTGTAGATTTGTATGTTTTCCTTTATGCATTCTCATGCATATAGTTACATATCTAGACACGCTCATATATATTGAAATGATAAACTTCTGCAAGGTTTTACAGAGTTTTACAGTTCCAGTGATGGATCGGATTTGTAGTCTTCGAATTAGCTTTCTCCTTTCCGGTTTTGAGAAGACTAATTTCTCAACATTGATATTTAGGAAGTGTGTTACATATCCCAAGACTCCTATAGTGACAGGTATAATCCCGAACTTGTAATGTGGATAGAGTAACTGCAAATTTCTCAATAGTACATCGTTGATGTTTTCTTTTTCACTGATCTTCAGTTTTATGTTAACATCCCTGGGCAGCTAATTTCCACAACTGTACAAAGTTTCTCTTTTATATCGCAAATCATTATATCAGGTCATTTGTGCTTACATGTTATTGAAGTCTTCACTGGGTCATTCCAAAGTACTCCATTTTATTACGAGTGGGTATGGCTTTTACCATTCTATGGGTTCTTATTTATGCTCGGGATTATCCTTCCGATGTATTTTATTGTAAAGTATGTATGTATGGATGGATGGATGGATTACGTTCCAGTCAACTTTTTAAAATCTTACCTGTATATAAAAGTTAACCTGATGAGGGTTGATTTTATATTATGATGTAATCTTTTACAAATGCATAAAATAAAATGTTACCGAAAGTGGTGTAGGTTTCAAACGACATTTATGTTTATCATTTTATACTTACGCCACACCAAGGATAAGTTAGTTAGTTTGATCGAAGGTTACAAACTAGATTTGATACTTGCATAACTATGGTATTTGCTAGCACTCGAAATCTACAATATTTTCACCTAGCAACTTTCTGGAGCCTTACATGTTGATGAGCCTTGATTGTTAAGGGTTCATTATCTTTTATCTTATATTTTACCTGTGTCCGGTAATAGACTGTAGCCCTGCCGGGGTACCGCCTTCAGCTTTTAATCGAATGAACTGGTCCCAGTACTTATTTTTAAGCCTGGTACTTATTCTATCTGCTTCTTTTGCTGAACACACCGGTTATGAAGTGGTGATAGGGGGACCAACACACACACACACACACACACACACACACACACACACACACAC
>NC_068982.1:118493238-118500377 GCF_001194135.2 Octopus bimaculoides
ACACACACACACACAAACACACACACACACACGGGTTCTTTAAGTTTCTGTCTACCAAATCCACTCACAATGCTTTCGTCTCCTCGACATTATAGTAGAAGACATTTGCCCGGAATCACGTGGTTGGGAAGCAAGCTTCTTGCCATACAGCCACTCCAGCGCCTATAGATCATTTATGTGTGTATAATGTCAGTAGAGATACCCACTAGACTTACGTTCGCACATGCACACACACAGATATATAAAAGCTACTCTGCTTTCAATCACATAGAATTATTCTATTCAAATATGTATCTATTATATTATGTTAGATTTAAAAAAAAAAAAAAATAATAATAATAATAACTATAAATATCACTGTTAAGTGTCGTTTATTATTCGGGATCAATGAATCTGTTTTCATGTACGGAAGTTTTCAAAAGATCTGAGCGCTAAACCTTATTAAAAGTTAACCGAACGGGAATTTCCCCTACGTACAAAACATTCTGCGTGTCATTGTTCCACCTTCGACAAACCGTTATCGGTTTGTTATCCCACATACGCACACGCTCTCTTTCTCTCCCTTTCTCTCTTTCTCTCTCTCTTTCTCACTGTGTGTATACTTTTATGTCTGTGTGCATACTCATACGCACATGCATTCACCCCCACCCCCACACACACGTATTCACTAACAATCTCTCCGTTAAAATTCTCACTTCGATAAAAAATTTCCAGGTATCTTTATCCTTTCCTCCTCCGCGTTTCTATTTTTCACACTGGTAATTAACATTTTACAATCGTTTACACCTCTCTGTTTAGCCTTTGTTCTTTTCCTTTTATTTTTTCTGTGCCATTGTACAGCTCGTATGTATAATTATTTTAATCCGACTGATGCTTGTACACCGAATTGTTGTTATCTCACAACACCACATACGATTTTAGCCAAATTGTCAGCTCTCACAAAATATATTGGCAACGCAGTTTATTGTCACTAATTTAATCTGATCATATTTACTTGTTTTTAAAAATTAGCGTTATCTCGTTGAGTAATAGTAAAGTTTCGATGAAATTATTATTATGCTAATGTTAAAACATTATTATTATCCGGTTTTAAACAATAGACCAGTGTACAAGAGCTAACAATAAAATATTTCTATAATTACTTCAATGCGGAGACAGGTGTTATCTAATGTCTATTTTTCATGCGAAAGAATCAGTTTTTGTATCTATTGTTGTTAGGAGCAGCCTGAAAATAGGTGAACAGCATAAGCTTTGCTTTAGAATTTACTTGGGTGATGACTAGCAATGAATCCAGCTGAGTGACGTGCGAGATTCGATCATCCTTCTCATATATGAATTTATAAACTGGCGACACTATAAAGAATCAATAAGTCAAGGCAATGGCTCAAATTCCATGTCGAGGCACTACTTCTCTGTCTTAAGAGATACCGGCTCGTATGCTACAGTCATGTGATTCGAAAGAATAGCAAGACGGTTCCTTCAAGCTAAGATAACTGATAGGAGACAAGGGGGTAAGCGAAGTACCAGAGGTTGGACAATACACATAATGTTAGCTGTCCACACTTGGGGACTCTGGAAAATGTAATGACGGTTGCATCTGATAGGATCCTATAGAGGAAGGATCTGGGACTCTGTCCCCGTGACCCTCTTCAGAATAGTGGGAAAAGAAGTTGGTTGGATGGATAGATGGATGGATGGATGGATGAGTGTATATTAATAAAAACAAATCAGTGAGGAGAACTACTACAATAGAAGAAAAGGTAATCAGTGAAAAATAACGACCTGGTTATTAATTTACACTAGATGTTATTAGAGTTCTTGAGCAATCCATGATTATAACTATGAAATAAATAGATTATACCGTAACGTCCCTGAGGCGAAAATATCAGACTAGACGGATATGCTTATGATACTGAGATGGCTTGGACAATAGTATAAGTTCGATTCCAGTGAAACCATTTGAACTGTTTCCAATGTCAATAAAATTATTGAGGAAAATATGAAATTCAGATAAAACATACGCTTGCAATAGTTGTATTCCTTTTCCATATTCGATAGCACTTTTTCTCAATACTGAGAAATTTTGATTCCCTATATCGTACATATTATAGGCCATTTTACTTTCATATTTTCATACAACAAGCAAACAAATGTATTCATTGCGACTTATATTTTGAAGCTATTACGAAAACTACATTAACAGAAGCACAAGCAAAAAAGAAAAACATGTACCGGCTAAACAATTTCAGACACTGTGCACATTTCATAGTATGTTTATATCAAATTTTATGAAAGTACTGATGAGGACCAGGCAAATAATCACCACTGTATACTAATTTTTTAAAAACTATTCATTGATTAAAATCTAGAATTGTCTTTTCTGTATGTACGCTTGGATAATTAGAGTCAGATTAGATACATGACCAACTAACACCAGCAGTTGGTCCATATATATAGATATTAATACCATTAAGATATACATATACGTCTAATTGTTTGTGTCTCTTAGTATACCTGTTTATGCATACATGACTAATCACCAATTCAACAATATGACTTCCACCAGCCCAAAATTCGTTCAAAATACATTCCTGTGTATCTTTCTATTTATTAATGATTTGTTTGTTTAGTACCTCTGTATTCTTATTGATCTTGTATACGTTCATTAATTCTATCTATCATGATTTGAACTTATTCTTCTTGTTTCCGATGTTATCTATATACTCCCACCTATTATTCAACATGCAATTGTGCAGTCTAATACTGGTAAGTATGCCATTGATTTATATCAAATTGAATCATTAATACAAAGAAGTATATAACAATAGTGCATCCGCCAAATAAATAATAAATATAGCCCTAGAAAAATGAATATCTAAAAGTCTTTATCTGATGTAAGCTGCCTCGATAAGCAGAATGATTAGTAAAATGTTTTATAAAATATTGGGGAAATATAAACAAGTTCAAAAGGGAGATTATTGCAGTGACATCAAATAACTACTTAGGGGAATTGCTTCAGTAATTGACTCGAAAATCTAAAACGAAGGTATTATACAGGAGCTTTATAACGCCTTAGGGGTTATATGAATGAGTGTGAGTGTATGTGCGTGTGTGTGTGCGTTAAATTTATTGTACAATTAAGATACAACCCACTTATAGTTTCTTACTGTGAAGATACATGTCAACGCAGGTTTTTATAAAGCAATCTCGTCTTCAAAAAATCCCTCGGCTTTGAGCATATGATCTGTTGTATTTGAAAGTCACGACGCTTGTACATAAGAAATCATAAGAAAAAGGAGTAGCAGGTTGATGCAGAAGTGAAAAGGAAAGAAATGAAAAAAGAAAAAAAAAACAACAGAATTTTAGGGTTACATACCCTTTGACCGTAGTCATCAGAAGTACAGAAGATGTAGAATAATTCAGCGGAGAAAGATTCAGGGGCTGCATCTCTCAATCTGAAGAGAGTTCTGTCCTCCTGTTCGCTAAAAGAAATTTTACCCATATGGACAAATACACACACATGCACACACACATATACACATACACATACAGACACACACATAAGTATTATTTAGATGTATATTTGTTGATGTGTGTGTGTGTGCGTGTGTGTGCATGCGTTTTTGTTGTACGTGTTCATGTCAGTAAACGGATGTAATAAATGTGCACCACCCCACGTACATTATAGTCCAATCTATATTATTTCCATTTTTGATATTTAATTTTTCGGCTACGTAGGATGATGACATGAAAATTGTACCAAGACATGAAGTAAAGACAAGAGAGACGAATCGACCTAGGACGAAGTGTTAGATGTGCTACACCGGATTTTAAGAGTCAATGATTTGGTCGAAGTGAAACTATAATATGGAATACACTGTCCAGCGTGCCGCGAAGTGGGATTTGACGTATGACTGTGCCAATTTATGCACCTACACACACATACATATACATACACACACATATTAGGTAGCAATTCAATATACACTCGATCTTTGTACATCTCATATAATTGTATCATAAAAGGGTAGTCAAATAACAAAGACTTGTAAAATGTTAATTATTTATCATAACATGAAATGCAGGATTAATTTCCTTTATAAAAATATCTTGTTTTCTCGCAAAGATTTGATGCTATACTACAATTACTTAAATCTGTTCTACATACTTACATTTTGGGAAAATTCTTTGTTTCCCATGTCCTTTTGTGGAGTGAATCTATGGTATGACCCGAACTAATTTTTCACATATGAGAGCACTACTTTGTAATGAACCTTTCCTAGCTCTTGGGCTGATAAACTTTTTTCAACGATGTAAATATATATTACTGTAGGAAGTCTTTTTATTATGCATACTCGTAAATTTATGCTTTGAGGACAGAAGTCTTGGGCTATAATTAAGTCTAGAAGCAAATTCGGTTTTCACTGTCGAAATGTATCAGTTGTAGAATAATAGACCCAGTTTGTTTCTGGGCTTATTACTAATACAGTCTTTTTGGCACCTTTAAAAGGTCGCAGTATATTTAAAATATTCAGGCCAGAACTCTGGTTTCGGGACAACTAAATATCTCACCGTGTTGACATTTATTTTATGAATCTATGTGCAGATTTTCTCACCAGACATTCTAGTCACCAGCCTCAATTACTATGCAAAGTTCATGGGAAATTCCTTTCCATTCATATTTAAGCCACAAAATATGAGATTCAATCTCAACATTGGAGGGAGTAGTAAGTGGAATGAATATATAGAATACATAGACAGTGGGAAATAAACATTGAAACATAAGGTTTAGATTTCGAACGATGTGTCGATAAAATTTAAAATTTTGTTATAAGTATTGTAGACGATCGGGAAAACGAGAGATTGTTCACGCATGTTTTACTTAATGTCATCGATGTAAAAGATGAAATATTTTCAACGTTGTTTTGAAACAGTGTTGCATTTGCTTGCTTCCTAATTGATTAGCACACATGTTTCCTATACTCTATTGTTTGGATGAATTTACAAATAACAAAACTAATAGGTGTGATTCTCACTCCAAGTTACAGAGAAAGACCGTGGTAACTAAATTCAGATCTACGCTAAATACATATGTATTTTACGACGTATATTTATTCATTTTTGTTTTATACCCTTCGTCAGCCACATAAAATATATTATAAATCGATATGCTGTGCATGAAATATTCCTTAGAAACACAATGGAATGGTAAATGCAATACGTTAACCGTGTCCAGTCTATTGGTATTTTATGCGACGCTTTCAAGTATATTTTTCCTTTCTAATATAATCCTTTCAGCAGCACGTGTGTGCCCTGTCACGGTTGAGTGAAGTTATTTGAAAATCACCACTTTCGATTTGAAAAAGTAGATCTAAAAAAGATATTTTTTTATGTAAATATCTACTACTACAGCTGAATTATGCCTTTTCCACCTTCACATCTCACTACTACTTCTTCTTCTGCTTCTTCTTCTACTACTACTACTACTACTACTACTACTACTACTACTACTACTACTACTACTACTACTACTACTACTACTACTTATGTATTTATTAGCTACAAAGCTCAATGTATATATAGGCAATACACTGAACATTGTGGAGTTTTGAGAGTAAAAATAATACATAGTAAAAATAATAGATCTTCCACCTAAAATTTCCTGAATAGGAAGGAAAGATACTGAAAGTCATGCAAGAAAGCCCTACACAACCTTGATAACCCTGATAACTAAGAGCAAGTGCCCTTTGTCATATATCGTTTCCTGTGCACAGACTCTTCGTCGCTGTTGTGTGCCTTTATTAATCGACTCACTAATTTACTCGCTATTTCTCTCCTAATTATGATTTTAATTCAATTGCCCATTTCAAAGTCACCCAGTATTAGTTGCCACTTCTTTAATTACCTCTTGAATATGTTACCTTCGTCTATGTAGGATTCACGCACCGTGAGTGGCTTGATGATCTTCCAGGCAGGAGCCGTGTCCCTGCATAAGAGATCGACTGTCTAGCTTACGTACCATCACCACTCAACTTCTTTGGCACACTTTAATTTTTTTCTTAATTGTTAAAAAATTTTACGTTTATGAATTTGTGTTGCAAGATGCCTGATGTGAAATCGTGTGCAGAAGCAGATAATGTATTTTTCGACGGTAAATTTTTTTATTCACTCGTTTATTACTTTTCTTATTTTAATTCATGTCCATTGCCCAGAAATCTTTCGTCACACATCTGTGACCTCTTCAGCGACTTTCCGTCCTCGTGTATGCTCCTGCACTGTTTAGTCCATTGTGCTCTGTTACAAAAAAAAAAGAACAAATTGCTTTTATAAATAATTATGTACACGAAAAATATGCAATTAAATGAAGGAAGCGGATTTTATATGTACATAAACCAATCAATACATAAAAGAGGCGGATTCCAAATTGCGCTACATGGATAACGACAACAAGAAGAACAGAGACACCAGGAGTACCACCACTACCAACAACAAAAACTGTAATAAGAAAATGCTTTTCTAATGTTGGCACAAAAATAGTAATTATAGCAAGAAAGAGAGCTAGTCTATTATAACAATCCCAATACTTGACTGGGTGGAGTGTATTCAAATAATGCAATTCGGTATCGGAGTAGAACATTTACTTTTCACACCGAAAGCAATGTCACCTTGCGTGCAATTTGATTTCAGAACTTAAAGTGTATATCTATATTTCTATAATTATATATTTATGTTACATTCTAAAAATTTTATATAGATATTTAAAGGCCACATAAACAATTAACATTCCGTTTTATTATTTTTATAGTAGTATATACAATAGAAGTTCAATTTCCTTGTATATCTACGACTAAGTTGCTAAATGTATTGCACTGCATGCCATACAGTGATGTTTTCTAACATAACAGTGGTCCTGACTGTGTTGTTAAGAAGTTCACTTTGCAGCAATTATCTTCGGTAATGAAAGTCACCCGGGTGTTTGGCTTTCATTACCGACGTTGTCAGTGCAGTATATTATCGTAATATGTTAAGGAATTTGACATATGTGAATAATGATATGTAAGATTAAAAGAATGCTATTCGTTTCCATCTTTGTCCCGTTATGAGTGTGTGTATATATATATATATATATATATATATAT
>NC_068982.1:118500457-118501803 GCF_001194135.2 Octopus bimaculoides
TGTGTGTGTGTGTGTGTGTGTGTGTATGTATGTATGGCATTGTCTAGTAAGGTATAGTGTTAGATAGTATAACATCATATAGTATGGTAAACTATACGATATAATGCTGAAATATACTACTGCCTATCATATTTCGACTATGTAGCTAATAGTTGCAATGCTGTAATCATAATGATCTTCAACTACTACTAATAGTCTATAGAATGTTGAATACAGTCATTTATAAACTAAAATCATGAGAGAGTGAATTTAAAATTCATGACTTATACAAGCATCGCTAACAGAAAATAACAATGCATAAGCCAAGGTTTTCAGCAAAACAAATTTTGAGTGTGTCTGTTTGCGTGAATGCCCACACACACACACACATTTACACATATACATACCTACATACGTACGTACATACATACAAATGCACCACTGTACACACACACACACACACACACACACACACACTCACACTTAAAAACGTACGTACTTATGTACATATATACGTACAAACGTACATACATACATGCAATGTGTCACTGCCCACACAAATACACACGCACATACACACTCACACACACACACAGAAATATAACATATATAGTATGTGTTTGCGTGATTTTATGCTGTAACACTTCATCTTCACAACAGCATCGACCACCTCTACCACGTACATGTTCTTTTAGACTAATAAACACGTCTCACCTAGTATGGCAGGATGTGCGATCAATAAAACTTGCTTCTTATTCACATCCAATTCTTAGATCTATTTTATATTTATTATTATTATATGCTCTGATGCAGTACTAAGCAGTGGTGCTTATGGCTTATGCGGTGAGCTGGCAGAAACGTTAGTACACTGGGCAAAATACTTAGCGACATTTCGTCCGTCTTTATATTGTGAGTTGAAATTCCGCTGAGGTAGACTTCGACTTTTATATTTTCGGGCGTATTATTATAATTATTATTATTATTATTATTATTATTATTATTATTATTATTATTATTATTATTATTATTATTATTATTATTATTATTATAGCCGTCGCATAGTATACAATATCGTGAGGTTGCTGAAGATATTGTGTCTACTGGGGGTTTGTACTCTTTGTCAAGTCACAACGAGGACCTCAGACGTACATTATTAGTATTTTTGTTCTCTTCCTAGTCTTTTTTTCAGTTTCTGGCGATTTTTGGTCATTTTTCTATACAATATTTCTCGACAATCTCCTGATAGGTGTAGGACAGCTTTGTTTAAACAAATAATATAATAGATGCGCACATGCACATGTACGCACAGGTTTATAAGCCTATGATTGCGCTTATATTTGCATATGCATAAATGCACCTATATATAT
>NC_068982.1:118501864-118504113 GCF_001194135.2 Octopus bimaculoides
TATATATATATATATATTCTTGCATGTATAAATACATGCATATACGCTATTAAAGTGGTGTTTTTCAATTGCTTATATATTTCTTAGATTTGTTCAACAAATCACAAAAGCCAAGGCGAGGTTCTTTATGTGTTTTCTTTATGATAATTTTCATTTCATTATAATATTATGTAATGAGTTATTTTATATTTTTAACCCGCAACCTATAGTGTCTCGCATAGAATCGTGATTTGAATATTAAACTTTTTAGTGGGCCTAGTTTACTGAAAACAGACAACTTTTGTGAAAGAAAGGTTATAAAGAAATGCAAAAGATATAATGTTCTTCAAAGTACCGTACTTCTTTTATTTTCTCTTCTTTCCAGGTATAAAATTAAACTATGCGTATTTAGTTGTGATGCAAGGAAGATTAGTTCTCTTTTAGTTTTCATCAATAATGAATCTGTAAACACGACCGTCTCACACGCTATCATTGCGTTCTAATATTTCTCACTCATGCTATCAGCCACTCTCTCTTTCTCTCTACCTATTTATATATGTGAACGTGTGACTGTGTGTATTTCTGTGTGTGTGTGTGTTCAGATGTTGTTCATGACGAACGGAAGAAAATGGTTTTGATCAATTTTGTGGAGTATAATCATATTTGTTCGACTGGTACCATTTAACAATACTCGAGTTTTCAAGATAAATTCAAAAAATCAAAAGAGCATCTTTATATCTACGGAAAAATAAGCTTGTATTCAGTTAAATAATGACATGTCTTGGTTTGGTACCAAAATGTTTCTTGTATATACCTTAGTGCTCTTTGCTCACTGAATTCAATTGACGTATATTTTAAGTGGAGAAATCTACTGAACTTACTTTCCATGATTTTTAACTGTCGAAATTATTGGCACCATGTCTCAAAGTTTTTTTGAGCTGACCAGCTTGTGATTAGAAATTCTGTAATACCAATCACTTTGCAGGCATCATATTTACATTTCTTTGCATGTGTACGTAAAGAAAATAATTATAACCTGTTATAAAAAATTCAGGTTTCATGCTTATTAGTTGCAGTTTTGTGACATGGTTACTCTGACATTGTTGTAAGCATACGTTTACAGGGAATTTCATTTATCCGCTGTTTCAAGCATATCAAGTAAAGATATTTTCAAAGGGCTATGACTTTTTACTGTACCTAAATAAATGAATGTAGGTTCGAATGTACATTTGTTAACCTATTGTACATTTTGACTGTAAATTCCAGTTCTTCTGCATCTGCTCTGAATAACGTTTCTTTTACACGCATTGTCATTCAAAACGTACGTAGTTGTGTTTAGTATAAACAATACATTGCCTATTGATCTAAGATTGCTGTTCTTGATAATACTTCGATATCTGTCAGAAGGAGACAGACACAAAGCAATTATTATAGCGAATATCGCACACACGTTTCGGTTCCTCCCACAATACAGGTAGAATAATATATTTTGTAATGGCCTATATCAAATCAAAGCGGTCATCCAACCAATTATTGCTAAATGGAAAAAGACCCTCACTGCACAAGGGTCGCTAGGACCCTTGTGCAGTGGGGGTCAGCAATATTACATAGTTCTTTGTACAATAATACTCTACACATTCATTTACCATAGTAGTCAGAAATGAACTATGTGACAGCGGGCAATCTATTAATGCTACTATTTATGCATATTGCTTTTACGATATATCTAAATTACAGGTGATTTTTATCAGTGATTTACTTTGCTGCTGGAAAATATATTCTTTTTGTTTTTAATTGCTACGGTCATTTGATTGCAGACATGCTGCTGCACCGCCTTTAGTCGAACAAATCGCCCCCTGGACTTATTCTTTGTAAGCCTAGCACGTATTGCATCGATTCATTTACCGAAACGCTAATGTTACGGAGACATAAACACATCAACATCGGTTGTCAAGCGATAGTGGGTGGTACACACAAAGATACAGAAACATATACATATATACACATATATACGATGGGCTTCTTTCAGTTTCCGCCTACCAAATCTACTCAAAACACTCTGGTCAGCTGCTGCTGACCATCCAAATCAGCCGAAAGTAGCATTTAACAAAACACAGCCACAAAACCTTATTCACACATACAAACTGCTTACTTTCGGTATTGATTCCACACTTTATTTTGTTGTGTACACACACGCATACACACATGCGCACATAAACAGGTGCCTGAGTTCGTCTTGCGAAAGTGTGTATTTATATACAATCAAGTAT
>NC_068982.1:118504580-118507658 GCF_001194135.2 Octopus bimaculoides
ATATATATATATATATATATACATGCATGTAAGCATGTATGCATATGTACGCAAGTATGTATATATACATGTATGTAATATGTATTACTATGAACACAATACAAACTGCATAACGTCATTTAAAATTTCCCTAAATAAACATTTTGAAAACATTACTCCACACATTTTGACAGTTCTCAACAGGAGTTTTACAGCCATTGCCGCAACTCTATTGCGCATCACAAACAAACCTGTCAATTAAAAATTTTGGACTTGTCACCTTTTTGAATATTTCATATTAGATCGACTTCACTCGCAAAATTTTTCTCTCCTCGTTGTAAAAGCAATTTTAATTAAATGAAATTATAGGGCTCACTTCATTAATTTTTTATTCACAAACACTCGAGTTTGTGTTCCATGCAGAACGCTTCCGTATATGATTTGCATCACTCAGTCTATCGAAAAGCTTCGTGAATCGACTATAATCATGTATTATTAATGGTTTGTTCAGAAAACCGTTTTAGAATCAAACAACGATGAGATCTTGAATCCTTGATTTTTGGCAGTAAATTTGATCACCATGCGATGGATACACAAACGCACAGGCATGTATACACGCTAATATCTATCTTTTCTTCTATTTGTGTATATACATAAATACATATATGTGTGTGTGTGTGTGCATATCTCTTTCCTTCTATCTCTCTCTCCCTATATATATATTCATGCATGCATGAAATAATTGAGATTCAGTTGTTGAATTAGGTACTTAAGTTGAAGCTCTAAGTCAGTCTAGTATTGTCGGCACATCTCGAGGTTTGGTGAATAAAAAGCATCCTTGTTACTTATTTGCTATTTATTCATGTATGTATGTGCGTGTAAGTATTGTGTGTGCTTATAAGTACGTGCGTAAGTATGTGTGTGTGCGTGTACGTGTACGTGTGTGTGTGTGTGTGTGTGTGTGTATGTGTGTGTGTGTATAAATGAATATTTATGCATGAGTCTACTAGAGAATTATGTACTGAATAATTTTCAGAGGCAATTTCAACTGCTGCAAGCCGGAAATATTTCCACTAGTTCTGAGATAAGGTATAAATAAGTTGGAACAACTTTCTTATATCCTAAATTCCTCACATTAAAAATCATGCATAGATGAGGAAAAAAATTCAATTATATTACTTCCATTACCAAATTGATGAAAACAATTTTATGGTTTACTCCAACATCCGCTGGATAGAAAATGTAGAGTGAGTGTAAGAGAACGATCTGAGTGATATTTTTCAGTCGAAAATTTACTTTCACAAATGTTTATTGAGTTTATGTATGTAATATTTTACAAAGTGATCAAAGGTAGCATGAATCGCTATGAAACCTCAACTCTTACACTGTTGATTTATCAGCTATCTATGTTATATCAATATTGGCGTAAGAGAGCGTCAGTACGTACAAGCAATTAACGGACTTGTCACTGGTTAAACAAAAGTCTGATGCTGAATGTGAGAAAATATATGAAACTCGACTTAGAACTAATAACAAGGAAAGATTCATTTGTAAAACATCCTTTCTTTTTTAGTTTTTTCAGACTGATGTTTATATACTTCCTTACTATGTATGTATGTCTTTATTGACGATATCAATAAAGGCACACACAAAAATACAAACATGCAATCACACAAATATATAGAATACAACTTTATCCTATTAGACGCATAAAAATATCTTCATGAAGAAAATATTTAACGTGATAGACAACATGTAGCAATCACTCAAACTTCGATAATTCAAATGCATGAAAACTGTTACTTATAGAAGACGAGTCTGTTCAAAAAGAACCTACGTGCCTCCGATTAATATACGAAGTTCCAGACAAATATTGCCATTAACTAAAACATAACTGGTGATTAATTCTACAATTCTGTCATAAGAGAAAATGAAAACAAGAGCGGTTCGCACAAAACTGTCTCTCTTTGACTCTTAAATATATAACCGCTAATATTCTGACGCGCATACGTCAAATATGCGATACGTTTAAGAAATTATAGGCGACAAATTGCATATGATGTACATATAGGGCTGGGAACTCAAATTTTCCCAATTGTGTTTAATGATACATATATACAAGGAAAAGACATTGACGAGAAAGGTGAAATAAACATCAAAGATATCAAGCTCCTCACAGAAATAGCAAGAGCTCCTCATAGGTACTATAAGCACTTCTAAATGTTTTGCAATGCTGGAAATACTTTCGCATCGTCTTCAAGTGTCACAAGTGTTTCGTCTGTTAGCCTGTGCACTTCACCTGAAAAGGGTTGTAAGGATTGAGCTAGTTGTGAAGATTGCAGTCTCTTATCAACCATAGCCATCTTGAGCTAGTTTTAGCTACCGTTCCTATTTCCTTCATGACTTTCCGTCAGCTGTCTGTGTTCCAGTCATATATTCTGCTGGAAATAGCGCATTGATCTAGATGGAGAGTTGAGGCAGCCAACTTCAATCAAGAGGTCACGTGTTAGCCTTTAACAAGGGTCTTGTGAACTAAGTCCTGATTTTTAGATTTGTTTCCCTTGTGGAAGTATGGAGTCTGTCCTCGCAGATCACTGTGATTTCGACCACGATAATTGTTTCCGTATTTCTGGAAAGCAGAGACACTTTTGATTCGAGTGACATTGCTACTGTCTTCTCTGGAAAGACAAGTCTGCCACTCAGGTTTATTTGCATGATCCTGTAAGAGGAATAATGCAGGATAGAAAACGGTTCCCTTTTCATTGCATTTGCCTTCAGCACTTTATCACTTTCCTGTAGGAATTTAACACCATTTGCTGGTGATCGCTGTCGCCCCATTCTGCTGCTACTGAACAAAGGCCTGAAAAAATATATGGTACAGTTCCTGTTTTTTCTGTGTGTATGTGTGTTCGCTCATGGCGTTACCATGGTTGTTGTTGTTATTGCCATCCATAGCACAGCCGCTGCTGCTGACCGTGCGGTTACATCCTTATCTTAATCACGGTTCTTCTCGATTGCTACTCACAAGACGGGTAGCATACTGTGAGCTCTGTATGATTATGCATATGTGTAGGTGTATATATATATATATATATATAT
>NC_068982.1:118510214-118513312 GCF_001194135.2 Octopus bimaculoides
ATACATAGAATGTATATATATATTTAATGTATATATATATATATTTAATGTATATATATATATATATATATGCATATATGTGCGTGTGTGCATGTGTGTATAATATATATACATATATATATTCGTAATATAGATGCGTAGATATACATAGATATACATTACTCAATATATGATTCTACGCGCGTGTGTGTGTATGTGTGTGTATGTGAGGGTTTGTGTGTGCTATATTGCCGTAGAAAATTGTTCACGTTTGAGCGTTTCTGTGCGGATGTTTGTCTCTTTCATGATATCTTTCCGTTTATTTCACTCTCTCGTGTCTCATACTGAACACATTTATATGCACAAGATAAGTGAGATGGGATGTATTATGACAGCTTGCTAGACTGCATATATGCCAGGCAATCTGATAAAGAACACAAGTATTGCGTGTGTTTTAGCTTTATAGCATACATAACTCATTATTCATTCTCTGGGAAAGAAGACAACCAAACTAAGCTAGTGCAACAACTACGACAAATACACCAACGAAGAGCGTGCTGAGATTGCAAATATAGCTACTCATGTTCCACTCTTTATTTATGTTTAAATCTGTAGTTCTATATAAAAAGTTAGAGTGTAGGGCATGAATGGAAACAGGTATGTCGCAGATGGAAAATATTTAAACAATTATTTCTTTATTTTAGGGTTAAAATATCAGCCGGTGCAACTAACTTAAAGTTCCAAACTGAACTAACATCGTATCACAGAAATTCTGAACTGGAAAGCAAGAAGGGTGTGTAATGTAAGTAGGTGAAAAACAAATATCAGCAATATTGTTAACATAAAAAAAGTAAAGGAGTGAGTCAATAGCTTAGACCAGATAGTTATAGGGCGGTAGTGAATTAGACTAGTACATGAGCAACTTTCCTAATTTCAATATTTTTGATTTTGAAGCACGTGATGAATTGAATAATATCCATGCGCATTGTTATATAATTTAATTGAAGTGAATTAATTTTAATTATTTTAACTCATTGTGTGAAATGAGAACAATGACCTAAATGCACTTATTCTATAATATTGATTAATGGGAATATAGAAAGGAATTTTCTGACTGACCGTTTAAGACTTTGTTGACTTCCTCAGGGAATACGTATATTTTCCTTCTTAGTTTAGGCTATTTATCGGCAGAGAAGGATGAATGAATCTTCGCTGAGAAGTCAACAAAGTTTTTAACTGATCCGTTAAGAGACTTCTTTTTTTATGTACATTGATTATACAGTAGGAATGCATCAATTCTAATTCTTATTTAACGGTCAGTGAGGCTTTATATAATTCTAATTTATTGCAGTTCATATGATTTTCGCACTGTTGTGTACATGGTATGTTTGTTAGTATGCATTACGCACACAATTAAGCATAAAAACATATTTAAATGGATTACTATAGAAATATTTGCTTTACATACGTCAAGTCGTTAAGGCAAAACTTGTTAGTGAAAGATATAATTATATCAAAAATATATTACAAGTAACTAGAAAAAAGAGGCAATCGACAATTCAGAAATAATCCTAACGAGTAGATTCAGTGTAGAATGTATGTCCGTGTTATCGACATGTCTTTCATTTCATGCCAAGTGTTACTCGAATGGCATATGTATTATTGATTGGATTTCATAATAAATAAGATTGTTAGTATTGTGATGGTGAATATAAAACGTCCTCATTGCAGGACATTATTTTAAATGTGTTATTTCTGAGAGATTTGAAATGTTAGGAACATCGGAAATGTTACTGTAATTTGGGTTATTGTGGGTAAGATATATTGTCCATTATCCTCAAACACGTTGGATATATCCATACTACGTGATTTTTATACTTCTATCAATGAAACAGAATTTCTAGAAATTCAATCTGGTATGTGAAATCGTTTATCGTTATAGTTCACACCTTTATACGTCTTCTAGCTCCTCTTGTCATTACGTGTAATACGAGTGAATAGATTTATTGCAATGCTAAATCTCAGTAGTCGATCTTTAAAATGACGTTAAAGCCATTAATACTTTCATAAATATTTTTATTATTAACCGAAATTGTCTATGGTACGGATATTAGCAGCGATTTATAAAATATCATTCAATATCTTATTCGAAATGTCTGTATCTTCACAGATTTACCATTACATTCTTTACAATATCGCTTAAACGTAACGCTTTGTGCCATATATAAGCACCAAAACAGCATTAAATAAATGAATATTTACACATATTTATGTGCTGTTATAACATTATACATTTACATACTTTTTTTCTGATTTTAGAGATAAATTACAACAGAATGGAGTTAGTTAATCTTTACTTTTACAATTTTTTCTTACATTTGTTTTCTCAAATGAAGTATTAAAGTCTTCCTTCCCGTAAGTTAGAGGTTTAGAGGTTAAAGTAAACATCGCAAATTTGCACACCTAATAAGAGAAATCTCAGAAAACATTATTATTAGCAATAGGTACCATAATGATAAAGCAAATCACCTCCTGCCTCCATATATCCAATTATGTGTGTGTGTATGTACATACGCACACTCATACGTATATATTTTCTCTCTTCCAAACGCTGCCGTGATTGAGATGGGTGCATTGTTACCTCACATCTTATCTTTTCTCATGTGTTGAGGACATGAAATATATTGAAAAATTATGAAAAGCCTTGTGACGATTTTAAGATTCTCCATTACGAGTTTCTTCTTTTAATAGTTTTTGTACCCTGTTCATGCCGCAGAGGATTTGGGCATTCTTCGCTGCCGTTTAAAATACCAATCCCCTTAAAAAGGCAACCATTTTAACAGTACCAAAATCACAATTCTATTACATCTACACATTCAAAGCATTCTCAAACGGTCCTTCAGCAACAAAACGCCCTGGTAAGCCCTTCTTGTTGATTCCAATTTCTTGAACTATCTATTCACACGCGACAGAAGCCCAAACACAATCATAGAAGTACATACAATACTACTATATATATATATATATATATATATATATATATAACACATGTGCACACACACGCTGCACTCACACATATATATGTATGCAAATATCATATATATATATATATATATATA
>NC_068982.1:118513324-118516509 GCF_001194135.2 Octopus bimaculoides
ACACACACACACACACACACACACACACACATATATATATATATATATATATAAATTGAACATGAGCGACCGTTGTATTCTTCCTTGTCTCGAGGTTCACGGCCAAACGGCTGGGTGGTTTAGCGTGAAAAATAGCATACATTTGGAGACGGATGCATAGACTGGAAATTACTTCCTAGAAAATTCCAAACAGGGGGAATTACTTCCTGGAAAGTTGCGATGATGTCAGGGAAAGTTCCGAGTATGGGATAGGTACTTCCTGGAAAATCCCGAGGACTTGGAAAGTTCCGAGGATGGGATAGGTACTTCCTGGAAATTTTCGAGGACATGCTGGAAAGTTCCAAGGTCTTCATGGAAAGTTTAGAGGATTTCCTTGAAAGCTCCGAGGATGGGATAAGTGCTTGGTAAATTTCGAGGACTTCCTGGAAAGTTCCGAGGATGGGATAGATACCTGGAAAATTTCGAGGACTTCCTGGAAAGCTCCGAGGATGGGATAGGTATATCCTGGAAAATTCCGAGGATTGTCCGCAAAGTTCCGAGGATTTCATGGGAAAATCAGTTGGTTTCATGGGAAATTCCGAGTGTTTCATGGGAAGTTCCGATGATTTCACGGAAAGTTCCGCGGTTGTGATGGGTACTTTTTGGAAAGTTCCGAGGAGGTACTTCCAGGAATGTTCAGAGGACTTCCTGGAAAGTTCCTCATGATAATCAAAATTTATACTCCCGTGTTCTACAGGCAACAATCTTGAATGGACCGGCCGCTGGTCAAGATGTTCCCATAACTCCAATGCCCCCCCCACTCCGATACCATCTACAAGTTTAAACAGCTTCAATTTCCTATCAAACTCTCCTTTTCAATGGCAATAAAGAAGGCACAGGGCCAATCATTATATATATATATGTGCTAATGTTTGATGTTTTTACCGATGAATTTTAACTAATAATTTCGATTTCTTTTAGAATATAGAACTTCACCATAAGTAAAAAAAAAATATTCATATTTATCTGTAATTGTAAAAATATGAATTTCGAAACGCACTTTGAGCTGTTGCTAAATTTTAGAGGACGTACATGGCGAAGAATTTGAGGAGTAGCTTGGTCAAATAGTAAGCTGGTAACACTGAGTTATGTATCGCTGTTCGTTCAATAGCCACAGATGATTGTGTATGTATATGTGTGTGTGTGCGTGTCAGTATATTTCATGTGCTACCTACTAGGTAAAACTTTGACTAAAAAGGTGAATATATTGACAAATGTTACCGTGACAGCAAACATTTGTCTACAGTCCAGCTGCTTCTGTAAAGGGATAAAAGTCACCTATAAACTTGTATTATTTCTTTACGAAACAATCTCATACCCATGTTTCTCCGTATATATATTCTTAAGGATTTGGATGTATAAGCATTTGTTACAGGTTCAAATATGTTTTTCAAAATAAATGGTTGTTGATGCAGCCTATAGTATTTCCTAAAACTGATCACGAACGAGTCCAATATCTACAAAGTTTCAACATATTCTAACAACTCGTGACTTGAATGATATTTGTATAATTAACCTGGATGAACGTGTCCTTAGATACAATTTACAGGCTGCCGACGAGACTGGATGGATTTATACAAGACTAGTTTGATCAATGTAATATATTCGTGTCCCGGTTGCATTTATATGTATTTGGATATGATAATATATCAAACAGATTTTTGCCGGTTAGATTACTAAACTAAAGACTGATCCATTAATACAAGGACATATACGCGTACAAGTATAAGTGTGCGTCTGTTAATGAACCTGGTTTAAAAGTTCGCTTTTCAGCTATTTGTCCGTCGTTCCATTGCATCTTAAGGCAATATTTAGGCAAGCTTCATTTTCTACAGCTTCTGGTAGACCCATAACTTGCGAATGAAACTGAACGGAGAGAATATGTGTATGCATCTTTACAGATCTGCAATGACTATCTTAGTTGTTATTCCCCGTTGTAGATCAGATTAAATATGTGAGATTTGAGAAATTCGGTGGAATGTTAGAGTTTTATAGTTACATGTTGCTTTCTATTTGCAGAGACAACGCATTTCTGCAATCGTTGTTTTATGTCATGTAAAGAGCTATTTCTAAGTTATATTTCTGCTCTCGTCCCGTAATTGTTTTTGAAATACATTCGGCAAATACCAAACTTTAAAATACCGTTGCTTATGTTAGGATCCAACGTTGCCAATTAATCTAGAAAATAAATGTGAGTACAAATAAGTGTGAGTAACAATCTTTTATTTTTACTGAAATATCAGCCGTTCATAAATGGCCTTCTTAGGCTTGAGCAACTGAACAAATAGTAGTGTGCCTGATCCGCCCAACTTTTCTCATCTATTTGGTATCATTCTGCCGAGAAAGGTAAATTTTAGACTCAATTTCAAAACAATCCATTGTAAGCATTTTCTTGCTAGCTTTAGCTTACAAGATCTTGCATCCCATTTTTTTCTCAAGACACATTTTTTCCATGCTAACTATAACATTTGAATCAATATTATCAATTGCTACATATCGTGATAATTAGATTTGTGGCATAAGCATACCAAATATTTTAGAGGTGAGCAGTAGTGACTGCTGATTTTTATGCGAGTGTTTCAGTACTGACTCGTTAAATTGCATGGAATATTTGCAAAAAATGTAAGGGATACTGGCAGCTTTAATTCAGAGTTATCGATACGTTAACAATCCATAAGATGACTATCTTAAATTAGAGGAAAATGTTCTTGTTCTGGGAAGATTTCGCTTCAAAATCGAGCAGCTGGCAATTTCATTTGCATTAGATAACATGTAAAGTATATGATTTATAATGTTGTCTCCGTCTGAATCGCAATATCTGAGTAGGATTTGGTGTGACTGTGTGCGTGTGTGTTATTGTATGTGTGTGTGTGTGCGTTTGTGTGTGTGTGTGTGTTTTTTTGTGTGTGTGTGTGTATGCATTTTACTGTTTGAGTTTATGTTAAGTTATAATAAACACAACTTTTTATTAATCTGGTGGGTTGCTATATACTTTTGTAGAGTACAAATCTATTATGCTTTTATGAGATTTTTGTTCTAATTCACTCGATGTTTCAGTTACAATAGTTTAGTTGATCGAAACTTCGGAACCACTGTTAACAACATTCTTGTACAAGAATAATAAATAAATATATAGGTACATATAA
>NC_068982.1:118518007-118519251 GCF_001194135.2 Octopus bimaculoides
TATATATATAGTTAGATAGATAGATAGGTAGATAGAGAGAGAGTGAGAGATAAAGAGAGAGAGAGAGAGAGAGAGAGAGAGAGAGAGAGAGAGAGATTGAAAGAGATGAGTAATTGATAGACATAGAAAAATAGATACAGAAACATATCTATATCACTGATCAATACTCACACCTGAATACAGTGATACACATATATTGAATCTATGCACGCACATAA
This sequence comes from Octopus bimaculoides, assembly GCF_001194135.2. NCBI lineage: Eukaryota > Metazoa > Mollusca > Cephalopoda > Octopoda > Octopodidae > Octopus > Octopus bimaculoides. The sequence continues at coordinate 118,518,226 of NC_068982.1, forward strand.
TAACTCTTATGGTTATGTAAGTCTATATGTATGTGTATATCGATATCTTGGAGCAATAACACTTTCTTAAACGGAGATAAGACCCGGCTGTAGCACCAACTGATTTAAGATTTTAAGACTTATCAATACGACTTACAATGCTATATACAAAGCGGGAAATTAAACTGAAATTCATTTAATGACACATTTTGGAAACTGATGCATTGTCTGTTGGTGTTCTTTAAATTAGTGTCTAGATTTGTTTCGATTAAGCAAAGCATTATCTAAATCTCTTTTGGCTCTGAATTAATCTTTTATTTCTTTTCATAACGTGTTTCTCTATATAAAGTTGTCTCCTTAATTGAATCAAGTCTATGTGCGATCTGGAACATCACCTACACGCAACAAATCAATAATCTAGCGAAATGGAATAAGGTTCTGCAGAATTTTATTTATTTATCCGTTTAATTATTTCTTTAAGTATTTATGTATCAATTTTCTGGCTTTAGTTGTTGGAATCAAGTGAATAACATGCTCATTGAATTATCCTGTGACTGATCACACTGATGTTACGTGTTTCTTGATATATACCTCAGGCAGAATCAGGTTAACGCTGGAGCTGTGATAAGTCTGCATCTTTAAAATATCCGACAATTTTCACTATTGTTTCCTTCTAACAAAACCTGAACTCATGATATGGAGCGATCATGTCTGTGTAAATTCATATTTGCTCATGATGTGTGAAGTGGAATTGCACCCAAGTTGATTTTTGTGAGCGTGAATCGAACTTTTTAATCATTATACAATATTATGTCTTGGTTACAGCAACTTTCCCGAATGATATAACACGATTTTCAAGAAAAGAATAGTTTTATGCCGTAATTACCTATATATATTTATCATTATTTTCCTTAGTAATAATATCATGAATTAATGAGCGCACGCGTGTGTGAGTGAGAGACAGAGAGAGAGAGAGAGAAAGACACAGAGAGAGAAAGAGAAAGAGAGAGAGAGAGAGAGAGAGAGAGAAAGAGGAAGAGAGAGAGA
>NC_068982.1:118521561-118523846 GCF_001194135.2 Octopus bimaculoides
TATATATATATATATATATGCATATATGGAGAGGGAGAGAGATACATACATACGTACGTACATAGACAGTCGGACAAGTAGAATTTTGATTTGATAATCATAAAGTATAATTATGATGTTCCTGTAAACCTCTGTGACTAGGAGGTGGATAAGGACCTTAAAATGTTTCCCTCTCTTTTATAATAGAAATAATCTTGAGAATTCAACTCTTTTATGTCTTTGCTGAAACTCGATCAAACATTCTAAATAAGAAGTATGTGCTTGCAACAAGGTACATATTTTGTGAAATTTCTTAGTCAATCATATTAGGATCCTTAAATTACTGATATATATGTCCTCAAATTTGGTATGTGAATATCGCGGATATGAAGACGTAAGAAATCCCTGTAAATCATTTTATCCGGAGCTCAGCTAATTCTATTATTTCTTCTCCTTTAGGAGTAATTAATATCATAAAAAAGTTTCTCGAGTTATTTTCTCTCTATGTACGTATATACTTTCTTTGGTAACAATAACAGTCAGATATTTGTTATTCTCGGGAAATATATTGGTTATGACTTTCCTTTTAAAAACTTTTTCAATAAGGAAATAGTGAAATTAATTAAATACAACATGAATGAGATTTTTAATAAAATATGTTATAACTGTATAAATAAAAAAATATATACAACAAATCTTGAATACTAGTAATAGAATCCACTTTTGGATGATTTACTTTGAATATTTTCTGTTTGAAAATTTTATTAATATTCAACGAGTAAATTACAAAGCGACCTCCGACATATTCAACAAATAATTCACATGAAGAATATTCTTTTCTTCTCTAGGCACAAGGCCCGAAATTTTGGAGAAGGGGGGGCAGTCAATTAGATCAACCCTAGTACACAACTGGTACTTATTATTTCGACTTCGAAAGGATGAAAGGCAAAGTCGACCTCAGCGGAATTTGGACTCAGAACGGAAAGACAAACGAAATACTTCTAAGCATTACGCCCGGCGTGCTAACGTTTCTGCCAGCTCACCGTCTTATTCACATGGAGAATATTGATAATACAATTTTCGATATTCTGTTTCTATGTGTGTCACTATGAATACCAACTATACGTTTATAATTTTAAAAGGACCTGTCAAGTCGCTAGAAAATGGGAGGGGTTCGTTCCTCTGCTTACAATGTATGTCGGGTGCAGATTGGATCGCTAATTAGATCGAGAGGCGACCTCTTAGAGTTAAAAATGGTAGTCACATTGGTTCGTACGGAACGATTATGTTGAAGCAGCAACAAGCATTACTTGTCAGTTACTGCTTCCATTTCTCAAAGAGATTTTCTAACTAGGTTTTTTGAGGTTTGTTTTTGCTTTTCTCTTCTGTTTTTTGTTCTGTGTGTGCCATAAATATCGCCATCCGTTAGAGAAAAAATTTGTAGTTTGGAATCAGTAGTTCTTTGACTGCTATTTCTAAATTCTCAGTATGTTGGAGAAGCAACTCATGCTAATCCCTGTATATTTATGATTATATATATATTCCTGTAGTTTCAGCTCAGAGCTGCGGCCATGCTGATGCACCGCCGTTTTGCTACACTGCTATTACTGAGAGCCTCCTCCTATATGTGACACTTGGTGAAGAATGGGGGTTGATGTAGCTACCCTCATTTGCACCTCTTGCCGTAAGGTAGGTTGATCTGGGACTCTCGAGAGGAAGGGGGTCCAGCTTTGATTTAAAAACACCTACATCTACTTTGTGCAGGTTCCTCACCGTCTTTGGGAGAACATTAAAAGGCTAATAGACCCCTGAAACCCAGGCTGTTGCAGTAACTTGTCCTGAAACGCGATGGCGTTGCTGGGATCTTTGGCACTATGCAGTGTCGTTCCGTTCTGGCATTGGTGTAGCTTTCAATGCAACAATTTAGCATAATTCATTCCAGGATCTTTCAGATGTATATTACTGCACACCTCTCCCGTCTTCTCTCCAGGGAGTAGAGTCTTAGATGTTTCAGATTTTCCCAGTAGCTGAGCAGTTGCAAAGATACGATCTTATTTGTGAATCTTCTCAGAATTACTTCAAGGTCCGCTGTTAATTTCACACTGGTGGGTGGGCATAGCTGTGAGCAGTAATCTAGGCGGCTGAAGACGAATGTCCTCCAGAGGACCATCATGATTTTCTGATCTCTGGTTTTGAATGTTCCCGAGATCCATCCATCAAGCTGACTGCACTTTGCCGCCATCCTGGCAATGGCGATACTGGTAATGGTTATATATATATATATATATATATATATATATATATAT
>NC_068982.1:118526246-118527619 GCF_001194135.2 Octopus bimaculoides
TCTAACTTCCGGTCAGCCATTGTTATGATCGGCCATTATTATGATTGACCGTTGACTGAACACTATTCAATTTTTTTCTCCGTGTTTTTCTCCTTGTCTCCGTATTCTTTCTGTTGAAGAGCGTAGCTCGAAACGTCAAAGACTTTCCGTATTCCCGAACGTCATACTAATATATCCTTTTGTTATTTACACCACCTGTCCTCGTCTGTTGTTATTATTTGTATATTCTCCCACATGTATGAATATAAATATACATATGTATATATGTACATATATATATATTTATTTATTGTCCACAGAGGGATAAACATAGAGGGAACAGTCTCACATATTCTGGCAGCACTATCTCCTCCACCACATTGTTCAAATCCTGTATTGTTGCCTGAATCGTTAATTCGATCCCATATCCCCAGTAATCTACCTTCTGGGTCCTTTTAGCATTCAGTATCTTCCCGTATTTCATGTTGTACGCTATGGTTGTTATCAGCCATTCTTCTTTCAATTCAGGGGGCACCTTACCCACTCGCACCATGGCCACAGGTTTGCCGCAGTACGAAGGCAAGAGCACCCATTCGTCTGTATTTATTGCCTCTGTGGAATGATTTATTGCTTCTTCCTCCATTGTGAAGCGCACCTCCACAGTGGCGTATCTTCTCCCTCTCGTAATATATGTAGTGAATCCTTTTCATTGTTTAACACATTCTTCTATGACCTCTATTGGTGCTATTTCTATCTATCTCATGGCTTTGAATATAACGGTTTTATAATGGTTTTGAATATAACTGTTCTTATTGTCACATTGGCCGATAGCTCTTCCGGCGGTGTCAGCTTCAAAATGTGTCCTTCATTTATGATTAATTTCTCACTCTCCTTCATTTTCTAGGCTCCACTTTTATCTCGCGGACTTCCAACTCACAAGTGACTACCCCTTTGCCCGTGTAGCCGCATAACTTGCGCCGGGATCCGGCTCCTTCTCCATTTTCTCACAATGGGAAACAAAACAACAATAACAATTCAACAACAGCAACAATTCACACAACAATTCAATTTACAATGGCAATAATTCAACAGATGTATAAACATAAAATAACGCAAGAAACGACAATCACACCACATATCTTATCGAAGATTCTTTATTGATTGTAGTATTACCCATCGAGTATAGAATTTATACGAGGTGTGTCACGTGACAAAATGGCGTTAAAGGAGAAGAGAGAAACAACTTATTAAATGAAAAATATATAATATATATATTATATAAACATAGACATCTAAATATATATATATATATATATATATCTATACCTACATTTTATATATCTATATACATAGACATCTAAATATATATGTATGTATATAGTATATATTATATA
>NC_068982.1:118528004-118533114 GCF_001194135.2 Octopus bimaculoides
GAGTGTGAGAAAGAAATCTTTTTGCATAACTGATTTGAAGATTTTTGGTGGGGAGGGGGGGTCACACAAAATACAATATCTAATTTATGCTGTTGAATTTTAAAGTAAATATTTACCTGTCTATCTGTTTTTAATGTAGCTACCTATCTGTTTGTGTCTCTCGCCGCATTTCTTTCTTGCTCACACTCTCACTCTTTTCTCTCTATCTTTTCTGTCTCTCTTCCTCTCTCTCATATAGTTTTATTCATTGATTTACGTATGAATATATACACCCAGACTATATTCTAATTCTTCACTCAAATTGTTCGTTATAAAACCTGTTTAATTAACATTATTTGTGTCTCTTACTACTTAACTGGCAATGTACCTATTCATCTCTTCATTTCGTATCTTCCTTAATAATGTACCCGTCAATTATTGCATTTACAACCTGTAGAAAATATAGAATTGAGTAAGTACAGAGAACTAACTAACTGGAAAAAGTGATATAGCTACCTAAATATCTGTAATGATTTTATTTCCTCCAAAATATTTATCATTCATAAAAACTACTTAGCTGTAATACTATGTTACAAGCTAACCAAATTAGGTATCTCATTTTATATCTTCATATAATCCCGCTTATGCCTAAAAAAATCCAGTTTTGTTTACAAAGTGTAAATTGATTTTTTTTTACAACATAGTTCCTGTGAAATTTAGATTAACAAAATCCAATAAAACGAACAAAAAATTATTTTGAAAAGCGAAGATGAAAGTCGTCATATTTAAGCTGTTTCGGCACTTTCGTTGAATACGTTTTAACAATATTTAGGCTGTCTATATAATAAAGATCTACTCAGATAATTCATGTAAGATGTCTTCGTGATCAAACATTGACGTAATTAACACATATACACGCTTGAAATATATTAAATTGTATCTCATTTCTACATTATCTTTCGTCTGTAGACATGAAAAGTACTTAAAATTTAATAGTAAATAAATGAATTTTCACGAGGAATATATTTCAGACACGACAATGATATTTTCAGGATACTCTGGTGTTACTGCCCAGGCTGTCTGCTTTTCTGTTCTTCATAAGGTGTATTCAAAGGAACATTATACTATAACCTTCCTTATATTTCATGATGGCAGAACGTGATTTGTAGCTAACGTCAGTGTTTTTCCAAGAAGTTTAAAATTTAGAGATACATGTCTGCTATGTATTTTTGATTAGTATAAACAATGTTGTCAAAGGAATTCCACAAATAACATGTAGATAGGACAAATTAGTTTATTTTTGCATTTCAGAAAAATGGCTACACTATTTTTCCAACGTTAGGTAGGGAAGCATATAGCAAAGTGCTGCCTCATCATCAGCATTACGAACAGAAATAAAGCTCAGTTTTATGCGACATATCTAATTTCACTAGGCGATAAGCTTAACACACAACAGTGTAAATTCAAAATTCAACGCTGTCCAGAATAAAACGCAATGTCTCCAAATGTTACAGATAACAGAATTTCAGGATCACGTTCCCCATTAAGAATAGATAAGTTATCATAATGAACAAAGATAACCCAAATGTATGTAATCATTATCTGTTGGAAATTATTTGTTATTACTTTATCCGCTCTCTATTTAGCGTATAGAATACTATGGGCAAGTCAACTCTACATTAAGGTTTTTCGACCTTTCATTTCAAACGGAGAACAAACTCAGATATTCCCATTTCTTCAGATCTTAAGTGATTAATTTTATCGACTTACACATTTAAAGCGTAAATCCGTTATAATCGTTTTTACCGATGTGAATTTTGACATTTTTGCACCTGCAATAAATTGATCATCTATCATTCTGCATTATATTAAAGCAATCTTATTTCTTTATTTTCGAAACATTTTATAATCGCGCATTTCTTATATTTAGCAAATTTACCATTAAACATATGTCACAAGTAAGGTAGTAGCGAGGAAGTTGAAATTCATGTATTTTGAAAGAAGAAAATATAAAAGATATTTTAAAATGTGATAAAAATATTTAAAAAAAATAGCTAACAGACACATTTCAAGAAATAAAAATTTCTAAAAAAGAACAGTATTAAAATCCCAATAAAATTTGTTTCTTCCTATAATTTGTTTTTCATTTCCAAAAAGTTAGAGAAATAATAAATGAATAAATGCCACCAGTAACGTCAAAAATATTTAAGATTATATTATTTGACCCATATTTCTCTGAATATGAAGATTTCTTTACTAAACATGTCAGGAAATATTGGTCAAATGATTTCACTTGCTACTTGTAATCAATGTACCTATGTTGGAGCTAATTAAAATGTCAATCAATAAGGGATTTCAATTCAATAATATGAATGCCAAATCCTAAAATACATGTACAAAATATACGTCATAAATTGTATTACTGGCCTAGCATAAATATGCAACATTTGAGGAGATACATGTATTTCTCATTAACGTCCAACGTCAATTCGATTCAAAGTTTTATGTAGTTGTGTTACAGTTGTGATCATTAAAGTTATTGATTATTCTACTGAAAGACAAGTGAGACAACTGCGAATTTCGAATTAATTAAAAGTTGAATAAATTATATATGTAGAATATATTTTGTCAGTAATTTCACAAACATTTTGTTCTGAGGTATTTATGCTTGAGGAGTGTGTCCGCTCTTTTATAAATTCAGTTCCAAAATAAGAAACATCTGAAGTCTTGTGAGAACTTCTTAGCAAACCTTGAATTTGATTTGACTAAAAATATGTTTGAAAGAATATCATAATGTTTAATCTTTATGTTTAAATATCCAAGGCCTATAAAAGTTAAAGTAATGACATTGGGACATCTTCCAAGGAGTTTTAATAAATGCAATTTTAATTCATAATGTATTTTTAGTTAACTTCAAGCATGTTAAATATAGAAGTAGATCTTAGAAAATGTTCCCTATTGTGTTTTCAATTTTTTAACCAGTGAAATCATGTGTCTCATGAAAGAATTTATATGATTTAGCTCAAGAAAGATAATATGCTAATTTGGGGTCGAGGTCTCATTCAAGCGTGGCTGAAATCATCACTATTTTTACCAAGTATAAAATTCATTATAAACTGGATGCCCCTATGCAATTTTTAACTTAAATTCAATTGTTTTACTTGTCATTGTCATTTTTATTGTCATTAACGCTAATATATTTTCTACTCATCACAGGTGCAATTTTCATTACCTTCAATAATCTTCGCTCACTATATCAAATATGCTATGTCCAAATTAATTATAATTCGTTCATTTAGATAATAACTCTAGTGAAGTTTTCCTGGGTCACTGTCAACGATTAACTTAGTTTAGTGACGCGTTAAGCTGATAAGACAAAAGAAATGAAAGAAAAAAAGCGAACAAACACAAAATAAAAAAAAAACGAAAAACTCTCCACCATCTAACTCAACCGCTTGCAACTTCTTTTTGGATAGAGATATTTATTCTTCATGGATCGCACCAGTGTTTCTTGCAAACAAAGTGAAGTCCCCTGTTAAACTAAGTCTGCTAGTAGTGAAACGTACGTCTAAACCAGTCAAGAGAAGCATTTTTTTTCACGAAATGGGTCGCATAAATTATAGTTCATCATTAGGTAGACCATATGACACACGGTTTATCAGCAGGTGGGCCATATGAGACAGGTTTTATCATCTGACAGGACACACGACTATAAAAATTCAGGATGATTTATCATTGACGTGCCATCAAAAACTCCAGAGGGCCGCTTTTTCCCCATGATTGTCACCTAATGTTGACCTGTTCTATTTGTCTACTGAGATATCAACTAGATAATTTTCAATCTCTGTATTGAAAATCATTTTGAAAATCGCAATATCATCATGCTAAGAAAATATATGCAGTTGGAGGAATATATAAAAATGAAAAACTGTTTGAGCATTTTTCTTTAGAGATGACTGAGTGCTGGCTCTTACGTATTTTATGTTCAGCATGTGTCTATATAGTTCTTATAGTTTTGAGTGTAGCTTGCCTGCGGCATTTTGGAGAGACAATTGATGATTCTGATACGATATTTTGTATCATATTTTTAAACCTCAGTCGTTTTGTATTTTAATTGCACTATATAATAAGAGTAAGAGACAGATATACAGAAGTGTTAATCTAATCACGGACGGATACCAGTGTTCAAAGAGTGTTAAGAATAATGCTAATAATTACAAAAATAGTAATGATAATTGTAATGATGGTAACAACAACAACAATAATATTAATAATAATAATAATAATAATAATAATAATAATAATAATAATAATAATAGTAATAATAATAATAATAATAATGATAATAATAATAATAATAATAATAATAATAATAATAATAATAATAATAATAATAATAATAATAATAACAATAATAATATGAAGCTCAGCATCAGTCGCAACTCACATTAAAATGCCAAGCAAACTTCCTTCATTATGCTATTAAGACTGAAAAGATCATCAAAATGTCTGCGAATAATGAAGGTCAATGGAATGTGTGCGATAAAAGGGACTAAAACCTACTGCACGGGCTGTGTGTCTTCTGTAGCAAAGAGCCTGATGCACAACAAATTTTCAACAATTAAAAACTGCAGAGTTCTGGAATATAATCAGAACTCGGCAGTGAAGGATTATATTATGGCTGCACAAGACCAGTATCTTTCAATACTTCATAAGAGTGGGAAGCAGAGAAATACACGTGGTGGTGCAACAGAAATTTCTCTGATATTACTGAAAGGTTGCTAGAAATAATAGACGGGGAAGAAATCTAAAATGTTTCAAAATCTCTACAATAACAGTTAAAATAGTAAGTCTGATGTTAACTGCGAAGTCTTAATATCCAACCTGATACATATATATACATAATTATATATACATGCATATATACATACCGGCTATGACGAAGGGAAATAGCCCTGAAACTCGAGTCGCCTTTATATATTTATATTTATATATTTGATCCTTTATATTGAACACTCAATACTTTCTTTCGTGGTGCCATCCATTTTTATTTTATATTATATATTGTATATTCCATATTCTATACCCCACATTGGTTCTGCAGGAATATAAATAAAACATAAAAAACAGA
>NC_068982.1:118533124-118534813 GCF_001194135.2 Octopus bimaculoides
GCCTTTATATATTTATATTTATATATTTGATCCTTTATATTGAACACTCAATACTTTCTTTCATGGTGCCATCCATTTTTATTTTATATTATATATTGTATATTCCATATTCTATACCCCACATTGGTTCTGCAGGAATATAAATAAAACATAAAAAACAGACAGTGTTGGAACTCTTTTAAACAAAATAATATATTCCTCTATACACAATCATCCAAAAAACCCACCTTTTTTGTATTTATTTTTACTCGCATATATATATATATATATATATATATATATATGCAATTTTCATGTCGTGTTTCGTATGTAGGAGGCGCTATATTTGCCACGGATGATCTTGTATGTAACATATCTCCTCTGGCAGTGTTCAGGGTCATTAATGCGGCAGTTCGATAACGTGCACCGTAGTGAGAGGTGTTGTTCTTGGACGGCAGTTTTCCTCAGGGAAGGATCTGTGTGGACGATTCCTTCCCTGGGGACTGCCTGTTTTATTGCTTTCTTAGTTCTGTCTTAACAATGTGGTAGCCTTAGGAAGCACGTGACAGAAAATATGTACTAAAAGCAAAATTAATTTCTTTACGTCATTACATATTCAGTTATTTGACTGTTGCATGACGATCATGTATATTTTATGTCTCCATATGCAAAACGTCGTGTATTAGATATATGTGATAGACAAGAAATCGAAGGAAATATTTATTATTACTAGTAGCTGCCTCTGTGTTACACACGTAGTGGAGAAAACCCGGATATATCAGGTTTATTTATTTATTTTATTGGTAAATGAAGATACATAGATTTTATGAAATCCTGAATATTTGGACAGCGTTTGTTAGTGTGTTTTCTCTGTCATAAGACAACTTACTTTGTGTTTAAGTATATTTTTGATTACCTATTTTTACTATGATAGACACCATGTATACAAAACTGACGGAGGTTGCCAGATTTCCCACGGCAAAATAAGTAGGTAGAGAGAACAGCAAATATTGCTCTACGCGGGACAGTAGATATTTGACTTAACTATCAGTAATCTGTAGAAAGTGAGCGACTGCATTGCACGTTTTGTCGAATTCTGCCCCATATAGATACAGCTGTGCATGTAGAATTTGGCACTGTTCCTACAAAGTATTCATAATCCCGCAGAGAAATGTCCTCTGGATATAATTATTCCATTGAGTTTCTTCGAGATACGGGTTATCTTTCAGAACCTCACTGCTTATAGCTGCTATTCTTCTTCTATAGTTTGCAGTGGTTACCGATTTACCATCATCATATTTTCGAATGCTAGTGAACTGTGAGCACTTGACAAAAGTTCATTCTTACCATTGTAATATATAGCCATCACCTTGTTTTAGGGAATTTGCAGATGAAATTCTCTGATGTTCATACCTTTCTTAATGTATTAACGATATAAATACAGCTGGATATTTGTAACAGAGAATCAATAGAAATGTCGATGCTAATCAGCGGATCTATTTTAAAACGGGGGCCACATTTTTCATTAATGTTTTACGTAGTGTTTTTGGTACGCAAAGACTTTCAAACTTCGTATACTTATCTATTTTGTGTTATAGAACAAAAAAATATTTTTGTATTCGAATTTATTTCATGTAAAAAATTGTCTTATTTCGATAATTTCAACCAATCACTGACAAGTATTCGGTTGTTTAGATTTACTCCTTCGGC
>NC_068982.1:118534823-118536150 GCF_001194135.2 Octopus bimaculoides
TAGGGTTAATTGTTTCAGAATCGTTTGTTTATGTAGTCGGCACTTAATGTATATCGGCTGAATGGACGTCAGTGATTGGTTGAAATTACAGAAATACCACAACTTTAGCATGGAATAACTTATGGATTTCTTTTTTTTTTAAGAAGACTAAGAGAAAAATATGTTTTATATGACACATTCTACCAGTGTTCCAATTTTCAAAGTGTTTCGTTAATGAAAAGATCCTAATCAGCTCATGTAATACAGTGATGACTATATTAGACAGGTTTCCACAACAACTATCCCTTTTTAAATCAGAAAACTGGAGTATCGAACCTTTATTTCTGAACAAAATTGAGCTGTAAAACTACCGAAACAAGCAAAGAAAATATAAATAAATTTATCATTCAAATATATAAAAATATTTCTATTAAAAACAAAAATAGAATTAGAGATACAAATATATTTCTGGCAGAGTTTACAAACTTTCCTCGTGAATGCAAAAATATCCTTCTGAATGAAATTTAAAAATCGATATGTTTGATGTTCGATTACTAAATCCTGTGAAACCTTCTCCAAAGAGTAGAATATATGTGTACGTGTTTATTTATGTCGTGCCTTTCAATCTGTCTTACGCTTTCTATCATCTTCTTATATCTATATCCCAGTCGTATTTACGTATGTATATATGCATATATGTAAGTGTGCGTGCAGGTATGTATTCCTCATTCGCTATTACTCATGTTCCAAATTTCATTGAAGCGAATTTAGATTAATATCCAACCAATAGGAAACCATAATATCGATTTAATTGTAAAAATATAAATCGTATTTCACAAGATTTCCGAACTTCCCTAGGAATGTATAGAGAATTTAATGACATTGTGTGTTGGAGTGGAGGCATTAGTAAATAATTAAATATTCGTGTGTGTGGGCGTGCTCATTCTTCTGTGTGCAGGATAGAGCGCCGAAATTCATGGTATGAGATAAACATATCGAAATATCAGCAGTTTCTCGAAAAGTTTAATGTTGAAGTTCTATCTTAAAACTCCAAATGTGTTTGTCTAATTGTTAACTACAAAAATTTCGTTATTATGTCGCCGTTGTTATTTCAAAGTGGTATCGCATAATTTGTAATGAGAAGCATAGTACATATTAGCGTGATCTATGCATCAGAGTGGCCTTGAGATATAGTAACCACTCGTAAATGTGTGTGTAAGTGTATATGCATATATACACGCCTTTGCCTTTCATCCTTTCGGGATGAAAGTACCCATTGCGTACTGGGGTCGATCTAATAGACTGGCCACTCCCCACAAATTTGGGGCCTTGTGTCTTGTGTAGAAAA
>NC_068982.1:118536307-118539733 GCF_001194135.2 Octopus bimaculoides
TAATGGATAGTGACTATATACAATAAAGAAGAAAACATGGGAGTTATACTTGAATGGAAAAAGAGAATTTATTCTTCTAGTTAATATTGCTGTAGTTGTTGTTGTTGTTGCGATTATTATTATTATTATTATTATTACTATTATTATTATTATTATTATTATTCAGTGAGGGAGCAGCGCAAGCCATTTAAGTGACATTGTGGTTGAAATATACCAAGCCCTATATACCTATCATGACTACTTGTTTGTTATGGGTACACGAAGCACTTGCATCACAACCATATATGCGAAAAATGGTGATCTATAACAAAAAAATAAGCAGTGCATGACGTTTCAGGCGAGGCCCAGTTAGAGTTTTCCTCGGGTTGAATAGCCCATCACACCCAAAAGGCACCTCAATAAGGTTCCTTTAAGGATGATGGACAAACATCCCATGTTTCCAGAGGTGAATTATTCAAAGCCCAAAGAATTTCTCACAACACATGGCTATTGCGTTCCTCCATTATTTCTGCTGGTGAACAGAGATGCACATATCGTCAGCCATTAAGGGACATCAGATCAACTGGTTACAGTCAAGCAACTGATAAGCAAATCTATGGTATTGAGCAGAATACCTGCTGTAGCTCATCTTATATACCAAAACAAAAAGTATAGCACTTTATATCACTTAAGGTCAGAAGCCATGAGAGCCACTGCCTCGTACTGCATCAAAGCATTTATTATTATTATTATTATTATTAATATTATTATTATTATTATTATTATTATTATTATTATTATTATTATTATTATTATTATTATTATTATTAAGGTGGTGAGCTGGCAGAATCGTTAACACGCCGGGCGAAATGCTTAGTGATATTTCGTCTGCCGCTACGTTTTGAGTTCAACTTCCGCCGGAAACGACCTTGCCTTTCATCCTTATATCGGTAATTTAAGTACCAGTGAAATACTGGAGTTGATGTAATCGACTAGACACCTCCAAGATTTCAGGTCTTGTTCCTATAGTACAAAGGATTATTATTATTTGTGATACTGGTAATATTTCTTGTTCTGGTCGTCGTCAATGTGGCAGCAACAGTAATATTAGTTGTCTTGCCGAGGTCGACGTTGCCCTTCATGCTTTCGGGGATGATAAATTAAGTATCACTGAAGTACCGGGTTCAATGAGATCGACTATACCCATCCCCTCAACTTCCTGGTCTTGTTCTTATAGTAGAAAGGATTATTCTTCAAATACACACCCACACATATATATTGGTGACGCAACAGTCACTACACTGTCATTTCCCCTTAAGGACTGAAAACTTCCGAAACCAGTCTTAAAATATCATGTTTAAGTTCTCTTGAGTGGCTGACGATTAAACAGCCCTCTCTGTGTCCATGTTTCTGAAAAATTGTAGTGTTAAAATCAGTGATTTACTTTTGTAAATAGAGATTTGGTCTGTTATTCCCTGTGCATCCGATACGAACCGGTAGGTTAATATCTATGTGGTCACTCGTCATATCAGTAACAGCAGTCAAAGCTCTCTCTTAATAGCTTATGGATAAAAGTCCACACGAGTGCTTTTGAGTATAGATTTACTGGATACAGGCATTAAATAAGACGAAGAACATAAAACGGACGTTTTCTTTAAATACACAATGATTCATTGGTCTAGCTTTCACAACTTCTATAACCTTTCATCGTTGTTTTCTCCATATTGCAGTTATATATATATATATATATATATATATATATATATATAATAATGATAATAATAAGAAGAAGAATACAAGGAATATATATACATGTATGTATACACACATATATGTACATACTTACATCTACATGTGTATATATATGCATATCAGGGTACAGGACGTTAGAACAATGAATTGTAGACAACGGAACGAACACATAGGAAAACGGAAAGCCACTTGGAATATTCCTTCATCAGCTGCCAGTCTAAACAAACATAACATTTTTTTATTGTATAAAACTGAAAGATATTCAAATTGCTATATATAGAAGTGGAATATAAATGACTTGAATATCATGCCGAGAAAAAAACTGTAGAAGATAATAACAGGCTGACACGTTTCTAGTATTTTAATAAACGTACTCAGCGTGAAACAACAGTTCATTAAATCAGGATTTCTACATTATAAAATTGGAAAAAAATGTGCAAATATAAAGGATAATATGAACCAGAATTAAAGGTATGAGGACCTGCAGAGTTATTTTTTCACTAGTACAGTCGGATAAAATGTTTCACGCTTAACTTTGTTTAAAATGCAAACAACCGATTGTTCAATATGTCGTTAAGTAACATTAATTATAATTGACCTTCATTTCATAAATTTTCATATATTAATTCGTGCACAATAGTCACTGCTTCCATGTGATAATGATGGTCTTAATATCACGAGTAACACCGACAGTACCACTCGTATACATCTTGAAACTGCTAATAAATGTATGACAAATTTAATATCTGCAGCTCTTTCTCGGAGAGGGTATACTCAGTTAATAACTTTATATTCCTTAACATATAGCAGAAGAAGTTATTGAGATTAACATAGGCGGAGACAAGAAGTCAACATTGCTGAAGATGTATTCTAATTGTACGGGTGACCTTTAACCTGGAAATGTCAGAGTTAGTAGTTGTTAAAGAAATGTTTCCTTTGGCGAAAGAAATATCAATTTATTGAGATAGCGATTGAATGGTTGTCTTTATAAGAAGAAATGTCTGGAGGGTAGTGAAATCTGATAAAAGCATTAGACAAAGATATAATAAAAACCACACACGATATTTCTCCCAGCTGTGGGAAATGAAAAACAAAATTCTAGCTTTGAATTAAGATTAACTGAAACTGGAAACAAAAACTGAAAGATTTGAAATATTTCTTACTCATTGTCAACGCGTTAGTCTCGGAGCAAATGGTAACTACATGGTCTAAAATATGTCAGTCTATTTCAGCTACTTCCATTTTCGGAATTCACATTTTCTTAAAGGGCTGCCAAGAAATAAGATGATACAACATATTTTCTTGATGTAATTGATGAGTACTGTCTTTGAAGCTGATTGATTCATACGTGTCTAGTTAACTTTTAAGAATAGATCGCTGATATGATGGTAGTGATATCTATCCGATTTTAACACGACTAAATTATGAACTGCTTACATTCCTAATCTCCTATACTAACGTACATATTACAGCCGTGCTACGTTTAGCATCTCTACTAAACGATACAAGAAATTTATTTTCCAATATAAATTATTTATTAAATGTGTTGCAAAGGATATACGATTTTTGTTGTGAAATTACTTGAGTTCAAATAACGTTCACACCCAAATGATTTTTGTTGTTATAGAATAAACAAATCATATAGTTGTATCGATATAATAGTTTAGAAGACTATAATATTCTTTTCTAATCTAG
>NC_068982.1:118540023-118540983 GCF_001194135.2 Octopus bimaculoides
AGACAAAGTCGACCTCGGCGGAATTTGAAATCAGAACGTAACGGCAGACGAAATACCGCTAAGCATTCCGCAGGACAGACAAACGGATGAAGTCGATTATATCGACCCCAGTGCGTAATTGGTACTTATTTAATCGACTCCGAAAGGTTAAAAGGCAAAGTCGACCTCGGCGGAATTTGAACTCAGAACGTAGCAGCAGACGAAATACCGCTAAGCATTTCGCCCGGCGTGCTAACGTTTCTGCCAGTTCACCGCTTTAGAAGACTATAATATTACAGATTGTAATCAAATGTTTCCTTGTCAAATTGTAATAATACCAAAGCCAAAGGGGCTTCAGAAGTATATATGGAATTGAACTTATCAGAGATGCTCAGCTTGGTTAGCTTGGTCGCTTTAGTTTTTAGAAGTAGTAGCCAAATCGCACTTCACTCAAATTGCATCTTAGCAGCTTAAAATTTAGGGTTGGCCACAGCTAGCTCACCTTAAAAATTTGATTTGCTATCTCCTTATTAACTTAAGTGTAAAGATAATTACAATAAAATGATATATCGATTAATAACACGACTATGTGAATAGAAGGAATCCGATTTCATATCTAGGGATTATATTTTTTTGCCTATGAAATGAATACGTGCAGATTACTGAAGATACAATTTATACGGTCATCGTACCGTTTTTAAGGAAAACGAAGTTCACTGTTGGGAGTGACGAGGAATAGCATTCATTTACCGAGAATCAACACTGAATGAACCAACCAATATAACCATCTAATCCACATTAAATAGTAGTTTTCAGTATATTCGTATACATCTATAATATAATATTTACATTACTTTCCTATATACACGTACATATATAGTTACATGTACACACAATACGCAAACACGCGCGTACACACACGCACACAGACATATACGTGTGTCCGTGAGTATATATATATATATATATATATATATATAT
>NC_068982.1:118540993-118547769 GCF_001194135.2 Octopus bimaculoides
GTGTCTTTGTGTGTGTGTATTTGTGTTTGAACTTCCACCGTTTTACAACCGATATTGTTTTGTTTCCACTCCCGCAACATAGCTGTTCGGCACAAAAAGAACGTTAGAACAAGTGCGGGGTTTAAAAAAATAAGAGGTTCGGTTAGTTCATCTAAAAAGAACCCTTTCAAGGCAGTGAACCGGCATGACCGCCATCCAGTGACTGGAACTATTGAAAGATAAATTATCTATGTTATATGTAATCTTTTTTTTTTCAATGAGTATACATATGTTGTGGAAATCTTGTAAAATGTTTTGCTTCTCACTTTCAGATATGTCTGCTCAATCAAACGCTAAAAGAACAGTGGGTATATGAAATATGTTCAGTTGTTGCGCTATTGTGTTTTTTGAACATTATGCGTTCAGTTTCAATTACTAGAAATAAGTTATGATTTACTGAAAGAAAAAAAAAGAGTAAGTTCTGTGCTTGAAGAAGACGGCAAGATGAATTTAAATTTAACAGGCTAAATTTGATATATACATTTTAAACAAACTAAATGCGAGTAAAATAATCAATCAGCATTCTAAAAGGGAAAACAGAAATATCTTATTTGCTACAACACTGATCAGGGGAACAATGGGAGACTTATGTACAATATTTAATAGGTGGTGAGTATGTTTTACGAATCGTAGAAGGAACACTGAATACCAACACTTAGAAGATAGTCTTCTGTATTATTTGCAGCAGTCTGTATATCTAGGTTATATCCTTCACAGAATCCACACATATATAATCTGTATTTCGTTCATGAAATACTGAATGCTATCAATGTTAAATTAAATAACATATAATCGCACTTTCATGTAATGATTTTTTCCCTTTGTTTCTAATCATTCGAAAAATGTGTATATTTTCCTTTGTTAGTAACATAAAGAAAATAGCCCGCGGCGGATAATTAAAATTAATATCTCACTGCAAGTTTTCAAGGATGATTGAATATATGTTCAGTTAATATGATGACGTCTGATGTTATCTGAAATTATGCTAGTTGACAGGGTACTTAGCGAATGTTGAATAAGAGCTCATATACAGCAGGAGTAGGATGGACAATGCAACAGATTAATAAGATATCATGTATTGCCACAACACTCTCTTAGATTCTGATGCACTACATACAAAGATGGTCAATTTATTATCAAAAGACACTTTAATGTAAGGAATTAGTGATGCGGTTTGACCAAGATTGTCTTCTCATTGTGGATTTATATTTGGCTGAAATACCATAAAAATATGCTCAGTGAACCAAAAAATATAGGAAGCGGCAGTTAATAATGGGTTTGATCGAACCTATTGAATACGTAGATAATTCTCTTGAGCGCATACCGTCGTTTCTGGAATATTCAATACTTTCTTTACATTGGAGCTGTTTATAGAATCATAATTAACTGATAATGCAGTCAGGTCGCTCGTAGTAATTTCAAATCTAATCAGGGTTTAATACACATAAATCGTAAATAAGATTATCATGAATGACTTAAAGATATGATTTCAGAGAACAATAGCTGAAAACACTTTCAGTGACATTTAACAGAAGACCCTTTCCTTAATGGAATCCTACTTTCGAAAATAAAACAGAGCAGAACAAGAGAATGCGATAGACAGTTATTCCAAGGATTTTTCTGGAAACCAATTGGCAACATAATTAATGATTCATTCAAAGGTGTTGATTTCTCATTTCTTGTAATGGAATAAATTATTAGCTGCGAACTTCACTGTCTATTGTTCTTCACAATAAACTCCCTCTTAAAAGTTGTTTATTTATAAGCATTTTAGAGGCTTTTATACATCAATAACAACACAATATAAGTAATGTTGTTCAATTGCTCGCGGCTTAATTAAGAAAGCTTACAGTTATATATGCCTAATGGATTTTTTGGTAATTTACATATATAGACATCATATTCACTCCTCAGTGCATTACATTTTTTTTCAATTAATATATCAATACATTCAAAGAAAAATAAATGTAAAAAACTTCAAAGTCGTCTGCTCCATTAAATAGTAGTGCCATTACCGTGTTTGAATAACTGAATTATACAGCCAAATTTTCTTTTCTATAAAATATAAGTATTGCAAAACCTGGATTTATTTACATCATATATTTCTTGAATACTTCCAGAGCCAATTCAGGAATATTTTTAATACAATATTGATTAAATTCCTGCATCTTCTATATGATACGTTACGCATTTCATTTCATATTTCCTCAAAAGCTGTTCCGATTCTATTTAGCGGCGATATGTTCGGAATTTAAGATATATATTAAACTCGACTTTAGCGCTGGATTGCATCATCCATTACCCAAATGAAACAATGAGAGCACGAAGAAGAGAAATAACAATAATAATGAGGAGAATATTTGTGATACGTATTATGCAAATAGTGATAAACAGAATATTAATAATGTTAGTGGCTGTGGAACTAAACATGGAAATTGTAATGGAAACAATAATAATAGCAACAAGTTGGACTACTACAAATCTATATAATAATCTACTTTTTCGTTTGCTCGTTACACTTTAGTTAGATAGGTGGCGGTGGAGGTGGAGTAAAAGTGTTAGATGGATGGGAGAGTAAGAGTAGAGAAAATAGAAGTGAAGGAAAAGTAGAGAAGGATGTATATAATAAAGGCCAAATGCGTCACGTGCTTAGTTAAAGATAAAAGTGAAGGACGAGAGAAAAAGACCGCGAGAGAAAAGTGAGAGAAAGAAGAGTTACGACGTGCTTTAATTTGTTTGAGAGGAGTAAGTGGAGTATGAGTGTATGAGAGAGGAAGAGGGAATGTGAGAGTGAGATAGAAGATAGCCAGCTGATGCATTATGCTGCCACTCATGTTGTTACTGAAAATGAGAGGTGAAGTGAAAGAAAGAAATGTTAAAGACATGAAGAGGGTAATTACATAGTTAAAATGTTTGTTGAAGAGATAGAGAGAAAGAGAGAAATCTTGAAATTATAATGTTATATTATTGAAAGAGAGAAATATAAAGTGCTTAACAGAGTGAAATTAGTAAACCATAATATATTATGTTCTTGTGAATAAAAAAAGCAAATTATCGTTTCTTTATGAAACAGCTTATCTCGATCTTCTTGGTTTGTGGAACTTTCCACAGAGCCCACTAGTAGTAATGTAAATAATAAGAATGATAATAAGGATAATAAGAACAGCGATGCCAGTAGAAATAATAATAGGGCTGGAACCACCAACAACAACAATAACAACAACAGCGGAGAGGAGTAGGCGGAGGTGGAGGAAGACGAGAACGGAGAGGAGAAGGAAGAGAATTTGAATAAAAATATGCATAACAGCAACAGGCATAGTTAATTGGATAGGACTAACCACCATTACTATCACTACCATAACTATAATAATACAAATATTAACAATAATAATAAGAATTGTTGTAATCGTAGGGACCTGAATGCATTTCCGTTTCATATGACTTCAGAAGAATGTAGTGTATATACGCTCGGTTGTTATAGATAATAGTTTGCCGTTACATAGGACATGGCACAACAGCTTTCAAATCTCGATATTATAACCACGTCTCATCATGTATCGAAATAAAGTAAGTTTGACTTCACTGAGTGTGCTAATTTGGCAGCTAACAGAAACAAAACAAAGTATAACATTGAGTGCACGATATTGAACAACGCAACAACTTTCAGATATAGAGAAGACAAGCTGTGAACTTTTTCAAGAACATACATCGTTTATACTAACGTCGGTGTATAATACCATAAAAAGAAGACCTGGTTAGTGATATGATGTAAACATATTTACAACAAAACTTTTAGATTATTCCGTCAATCATTAATCATGTGAGAAATTGGATAGGATGACACTCGCAAACTTTCCTGATATAATATATTAAAAGACAAATATAATTTTTTTCTTAATTACTGGAATAGCAGAAAGATCTTTCACTTCTCTCCTTTTTATAATTTTTTTCTTATCACGAGGGGATTCCACTTATTTTAATTTTAACATTCCTATATCAAATCCCTTATTTGCCGATTCTATTTTCAATCTATTTTACTCCTGATTTTCCATCGTGTAGGGCCTGGATGAGGTTCGTAATGCGGTCGAGACAACCGAAATGCAGCATGGTGGCACAAATTGCGGGTCTTTGTGCGCTGTCGAAAGCTTTCTCCAAGTCCCAGAGCACACAAAGGAGTGGAGTTCACTGCTTTCAGGCATTTTCTTGGCGAAGGCGGGCGCAAAAAACCCTGTAGCATGGACTGAGAGGAAACCGCACTGCTACTCTGGAAGAAATTCTTCAGAGATCACCACTAATCTATCTAGAAAATCTTCCCAGCGGTACTGAGAAGCAGCGATAGCTTCCGTAGATTGTCCGGTCTCCCTTGTTGAAGATTTTTATGATGGCCGCGTCAATAAGGTATACAGCAAGGCCCACACGCGTTAATAATCTTATATACTCAGATCTCACGCTTTGACTTCCCTGAGACATGGACTCCAGGGATATGTTGTAAAGTCACGTGATTGTCATGTCTTCATGTGTTTAAGGGCCTTTGTAAACTCAGAGTACTTTGGACATCCAGAATCGAATCTGATATTGAGGATATTTCGGTGCAGGTTTACCACATTGGTGGATGGTTGGTTGAGAAGTGTTTGAAAATGATGCTTTCATCCTTCCCCTGATGATTCCATCGTTCCATCCAGTGATGCTTCCATTGTCTTGCTATGTATGTAAGAAAGGAAACGGTTGTACAGGAGCAACATTTTATTATTTTGGAACGTAGAAACAATTTTCATTCTAAGTTATTTTCTTACTGCGTCGTACATTTTGCAACTGTACGCACATATCTATCTATCTATCTATCTACCTATCTATCTGTCTGTCTGTCTGTCTGTCTGTCTGTCTGTCTGTCTGTCTGTCTGTCTGTCTGTCTCAGAATGTAATATCCTCTTTAGGGACTATAACATCCAGAGAACAACTGGTGTTATCGATTATATGTTATCGATTGAAAATTTTCTCAATATATAGCCATAAACTGGCTAAGGTACCTTGATATTAATTTAAGAAAAAGAGAGAAAAATATATTGTGGATACTTATTTTATTTGTATCGCAATAAAAACATAGCAAATATCTAATACATATAAAATTTAAAGGAACATAGTTTGACATGAAATAAGCATAAAAAGTGTTCACACATACTTCAATTTGGTCACAAGGTAAAGAGTATTTCTGATCCGCAGGATTCGGACCATGTTAAGAGTTCTAGATGTAAAAATAACGCCATGTGACCAGATATCTTCAACGCTTGCCCCTTCCAAAAGGCTAATGCAAACATATTTCTTCTAGAAGAATTCAAATTGGTGGTAAAAAAAACTTAGTAGACAAAATAGATGAGGACCATATATTCATATGTTAAGTATCCTTGTGATGTAAACATTAAGTTGTTAGAAAAGGAAGAGAGGACGTTAAGGATGTAATAGGGGGGAAAAGTTAGCTAATCAAAACATGCAAAAAGCTATTCGGGATTTTAAAAAAATTGCCGGTTATGGGTTTTGAAGAACATAATGTAATCATTTAGAAAAAAATATAGACGGTTATATGCTGTGAGGGGCATTATGTAATTAGGGCAAGATATTGTGAAGACATTAAGTAAATAGACTGAATTAAAGACAAGAAAACAGATAGACAAGAAAAAATATAAAGGGAAAAACAATTTGCTGGGGGAAAAGAATAATTAAATGAAAAGAAAATAGATTGATATTAGTTAATTGAATGAAGCTAGAAAAGCTATAAGTGATTTAGGATATATAATACAAAATATATATGTAGGTTATAATATTGTAAAGTAATGGTCAAGAAAGATTGGGCTATATTGTATACTTAGATAATTCGAAAGTAAAAATCTCATTATGGTTCACTCGTAAAGAGGCTTGTATCTTCAATGCTTATTTTATGCCAATTTATGTTCCTTTAAATTTTATTTGTGTTAAATATTAGCTATGTATACACAATATATTTTTCTTGGTTTTCTTATGTTAATATGTGCATGCATACAGCCATACATCCATCTATACATACACACACATATATAACTAGTACCTAATTCATCGACTGCGAAGGATGAATGCCAATGTCGACCTGGGGGGAATTTGAACTCAGAAAGTAATGACGGACGAAATGCCGCTAAACATTTTGCCCGACGTGCTAAAGATTCAGTCATTTCGCCGCTTTGGCTATAATAATGAATAACAATAGATAATACCGACCATAACAATAGTAGTAATAAGTATAACAATAATAAGAAGACGAAGGAGAAGAAAAAGTTTCATTAGTGCTAAGGGCGGCAACAATAAAGATGAGCAGCGCAAGCAAATTAAAAACATGTAGTAAACAATATTTAGTAAAAAATATGTAATGAAAAATAGTAATGAGCATAATACTAAAATAATAACATAAATATATAATGATGCATGAAATGTTCATGGCTGTATAGGTGGGTATTGCTATATCTTAGATGACTTTATACAGGTCTACTAAGGCAACAATAAACAGGTATGAGGGAAACGTATAGCGTGAAGGGAAACCTGTGGTAGGGATAATTACAACAAAGGTTATCACAGCAATCGAACATGTTAACGCGATAAACATTAGAGTTGAAAGCCACGTGGACTGATTGTTACGCGTCGAGCGCATTTAATCGTGTCTATGTCTGTGTATGAGTATGTGTGTATGTATGTATGTATATATATATATATAT
>NC_068982.1:118548014-118551708 GCF_001194135.2 Octopus bimaculoides
GATGCCTGTGCTTTAATATGCGTTACTGCCTGCTTCAGTGTGTGTATGTGTCTGTGTGGTGTGTCTGTGTGTGTGCGTGTGCGTGTGTGTGTGTGCGTCTGCGTGTGTCTGTTTGTGTCTGTGTGTCTATATGTCTGTGTGTGTCTGTCTGTGTCTGTGAAAAATGTGTATCTAGCAATTTTGGCTAATTTACTTTATTACTACCAGATTAAATCACATCTCGCAGGATTTCTCCGACTGTAATATCATTTCAAACGATATTTTCAGACTAATTAGAGCATTTCTCAAGGCCCTTTTGCTTTTGCTCTCTATTATTTTGTCTCCTTCTCTCTATTTGAAACCCTACTCTTTTTCTTTCTCTCGTCCTCTATTCTTTTACTTCTGCTCTCTAATGAGCAATTTAATTTTCTGTCTTACTCAAACATAGGTTATTATATTTACTATAGTAAAAAGAAAACATCGATCGCCATACAAAAAAAACAAAAAAACACATATGGATAGGAGGAAAGAGTTAGTATAGCCTACCTGATAATGTAGTCGTTAAGCTTGGTGTATTTTTTACACTTAGTATCACTCACATTTTTTCTGTCAGCTCCATTTCCTCAATTAACTTTAGAAAAACAGACTTTCAACTATACAATATTCGCCTTTACATTTAGTGTCAATCCCCAGAAATACGTCTTCTGATTTGGCTTACATATTTACCACAATCTGCGTCATACGGCAGGTGTTACCTTGAACCTACCAGCTGATGTAAATGAGCCAGAAATTACATATATGATAGCTTGTAGAGAGTATACCTTATATATAGTAATCCGAAGGAATGAACTAATAATACAGCAAGGAAATTTAGGTGAAAATATATTACACTTTGGGATTTTAAAACAGACATTACGTTGTGTGTACATATGATTAAATATGCATGCAGATCTGAGCAGCAAAATATCAGCAAACTGATTCCAAGTCTCAATTTCCATTTCTCTTACTTAGTTCAAATATTCCGTTTACATCTTATAAATGTTTATTGATAACAGCCGGTGATATGCTACTATTCCTAGTTTATCAACTGAAATATATTTTGTTGCTTTAATATCTATAGAATATCTACCGTTCAGTATACCGATCGTTAGAATATTTGTAACATCTTAACTAGAAAAACGCCTTCTAACTATTGGAGGGTTCTGTGATTCAGCATCTTCACTCCATATTACTGAAATGTAAGTGCTTACATTTAGCGCAATTCAATCGTTTTCTTTCTTAACAATATCGTATCCTGTACAGAAAGTATGATATTGTTATATCTATGTATATTATATTTGAAGACCGTTATAGAAATTACTCGAAGTTCTAGAGGACTGAAAACGATTATTTGTAAAAGGTGCGTATGCCTAGGTAATAATGTTACTTTGCACAACATCCTGTTTTTATTTACATATAAGACAATCTATTTGGAAAACGTATCATGAGCATATTAAGTATATGTACATACATATATCAAACTTATTGACGCACCAATCAATGTCAATTCTACTGTAAATTCTGTTAGAAAAATGCGTTATATTTCGTCAGAAAATCAATCGTGGATCTCATTAGTCTTTCTTGAAAAGCAGCAATTACTAACGATTTTATTTTGTCGATATTATATAGGTAAACTGATCAATAAAATATTCACAAATATTGATGTATACGTGAAATTACTTCACTGGTTACATGGATGCTAGCGGTACATCATATCTTTCCGAATACACTAAATATATCGATAGAAAAATCTTTGACGCTCTCACTCCTCATGTTAGGTAATTCATTTCTTCGTGCTGCTTAATTCGGGTTTCGCGTTATTTAACAATGTACCTCCTATTTTCATTTTGTTACCAACTTATTCTGCCAGGGAAAGTTCTAGAATGTTGGGAAAAGAATTCGTGTACAGTGTTATTTAAGCTAGTCCAACACATAACCAATCCACTATAGGAAAAATAACTTGTCTATTTCGAGCTAAGGCTTCAACACTTATACCCTATCTCATCTCGAACTATGTACTGTACCTCAGTATAATTACACTATAAATTTATCAAATGTCAAATCAGAGTACCATGCAAACTTTACTTTAAATAGCAGCCTATTTGACTACTGTCTTAGAAACTTTGATAACGTACATAAGTTCTCTACGCGTACACACATACACACACGCACACATACACAAGCACACACACATACACACACGCACACATACACAAGCACACACACATACACACATATATCAATGATCATATATGTATATATATACCTATTCTCTCACACACAAACATACAGACACGTACATATATGTGTGTGTGTGAATCTGTGCGTGCGTGCGTGCGTGTGTGCGTGCGTGTATAGCTAGCTAGCTAGATAGATAGATGGATAGATAGAGAGATAGATAGAGAGAGAGATAGATAGATAGATAGATAGATAGATAGATAGATAGATAGATAGAGTGACAGGTAAGATGGGAGTTATTTATATACTTGCGTGTGCATGTATTTCTTCGTTTGTGTGTGCGTATGTGCGTCTATGTATGTATGCGTGACTGTATGTGTATGCTTACGTAAGCTATATGAATCTATGTATAATACTAATACGGAATTGAAGCGCTAAGTAATGTATACAAATACAAACTTGTGACACATTCAAATATGTTTGACGTACATTTGAACCCGTGAGAAAGCCTTTCAGTATATTTTGTCGTGGAGAAAATTTGCGCAAAGATAAAATAAAATGAATGTTCTTCGAGTTCAAATGTGCCTCAGCTATACTTAAACTGTTAATAACATTGTATGTTTGTATGTATGTTTGTGTATATATATATAAACATATGTTTGTGTGTTAACGAGATAATTAATATTATCTGCGGATGTGGATTATTGATTTAAGCTCAGAAAAATAATGAAAGCTTCCTAACATCATATTATGCTCTTTTGTTCGCTGAAATGATAACGACCTCGAATGGAAACAGTGTTTGTGTAACTATGAGATGCAAGAATGAATAATGATGAAATGTCTGGAAGAAGGGCGAGCTCAACTAGCAATTATTATGTATCTAGCAAAGAAAATTGATACGAATGTTCATGCGTTATATATTAGATAGCTGCACTAGTTTAATTAACAAAGAGAGCCTTTCTTTTAAATGTCATCTATCTATTAAATATAATTGTGATATAAGTTTCAGATTTCTGATCTTGTATTTCGTTACTGATTTCTTCTTAAGTTGTATTTCTCAAACCATCCCGTTGTATTACAAACATGAGTTTCACAATCTGTTATTCCAACCATTGTTACTGCCTGTAAGTGTTACAACTAATTCACTCCGTTATGTCACTAACCTTGCGATAAATGTTAAATTTGACAGCATTTATAATTACACTAGTGACGAACATGCGAAATCATATCTCAGCTATAACAAGGTATTAAGAGAGGCATATAAATATAACAAGGTGATATGGCATAGAAATGACACAGTAAAAGATGATGTGTAAATATGAATATAATATGTTATTAGCAATAATTGTAGTTTGTGTGAGTAACAAATATAATTATATCTAGTGATATGTATTTGATATGTATTAAGGAAAAATTCTTATAGCTGAATACCAAAGAATGAATGTGACGTTATAGTCTTATAAGTATATTCGATAGCAAAATAATATATATATATATA
>NC_068982.1:118552958-118554088 GCF_001194135.2 Octopus bimaculoides
GTTATATAAATAAATAAAACATTGTATTTGATATATTCTTTTCTACCCTAGGCACAAGGCACGAAATCATTGCGGAGTGGGCCAGTCGATTAGATCGACTCCAGTATGCAACTGGTATTTAACTTATCGACCCCGAAATGACGAAAGGCAAAGTCGACCTCGGCGAAATTTGAACTCAGGACGCAACGACAGACGAAATAATGCTAAGCCTTTCGCTCGCGCGGCGTGCTAACATTTCTGCCAGATCGTCGACTTTGTATTTGAAACGTTCACGCCAAGGTAGCTGATCGGAGTGGTATGCTTTATACATACACGAAATGCACAAACACACACACACATACATTTGTGTGTATATGTATATATACAGATGTGTGTGTGTATGTGTATGTAAATTTACACTCACACGTTCGCTCGCAGACATGTGCATACACAAACTCATACGCACTCACACATACACACTGTCATATTTCATTAACTGGACGCGTAAAATACATTTCGTTAGATTCAAATACAATTCAAATACAATTCTATGAGAAATTTCTAATTTTCTATTTCACTTTATATTTTAATCATAAAAATGTCATTTGAATTCGGTTTAAATTGCAAAATTCACATATCAAAACGGAAATGACATCTCTGAATGCTTCATCTTTGAAACGTGGACATATATAAGAACACAACGAAAATAACCAAAATAATTGTATAGGATACTTACAAAACCCGTGTGCAGAAAACTCTGAAGTTATATAATTAGTTTTAATAGATATATGAATAAGTATCTAATGCATATTGCTCCCAAATTGCGTCCTATGAGCATGTACTGTTATTATACATGGACACCAATCTCGACGTATAATAAGATATAGTAGATGGGAGAATTTCAACCATCTTGCATTTTACAAATGACAGTAATGCCATAATTTAAAAATTGTGAATATATGATTATATATGAAAGGTTTCATTCCATGTAAATTTTAAGCATACACAAGCACAGGCAGTCCCGTACATATGTCTGTTTAGGTGTATATATACAAACACACGCAGACAAACACACACAGATATATATGTATGCATATATGTGTGTGTATATATATATATATATATATATATATATATATATATATATATAT
>NC_068982.1:118554211-118555409 GCF_001194135.2 Octopus bimaculoides
TGTATATATATATATGTATATACATATATATATATATATTTCGTATGTGTATTTCGTGTGCAAGATTCTTGATGTGGATACGTGTGTTGAAAGAAATACAATTAAACCTTGCGTGTGTTTATTACCGGCATAATGCCTCTCCCAAGGTTTAATTGCATATATATATGCATATGTACGTACGTATCTGTTATATATGTATGTATGTATGTATGTATGTATGTATGTATGTATATGTATGTATGTATGTATATATGTATGCATATGTGTCTTCTACATATGAATATATGCATATATATGTATTTATATATGTGTATATGTCTCTGAATGTACTCACACTTATTGTTTATTTTTTATACGTAGGTCTATGTAAAAGCATTTTAACATTGAACTAAAACATTACCCAATACGTTTGAGTACAGTATATGTTCATTAAAGTTTTGTATGGAGAGATAAAGAGTGACTTCGAAGTTTCGATTTGGCGTGTGTGTGTGTGTGTGCGCGCGTTTGTCTTTGCGTCCGTGTTTCTCCCTACACCGGCTGACAACCGGTTGTGGTTTACGTCCCTGTAATTTAGCCTCTCAGCTAAAACGTATGTTATAAGTACGAAGCTTAAAAGACCATCATTGATATCGTTCGCATTGACTAAAACATTTTACGGCTGAGCTCCAGAGATAAATAAAAGGCACACGCACGCACGCAGCCCCACCCCCCACACACGCACGAACACACTTACACATGTTTGTATGTATATCATTGTTCAGTCTTATTTCGACGGATTTCATCATAGAGTATCCTAGCTAATACATCAGACAACTGCTTATGATGTGGGTGACATCTTCAATGTTAGCTCTAGTATGTATGCATGCATGCATGTATGTATGTATATATGTATTTATGTATGTATGTATGTATGTATGTATGTATGTGTGTATACGTGCAGATTTGTGTGTTTTGCTGTGTGCATGTTTTCTTGCATATGTAGACATGCTCATATATACTTAAATGGTAATCTTTAGCAACGCTTTACAGACTTTTACTGTTCCAGTGATGGATAGGATATGTAGTCTTCGAATCAGCTTTCTCTCTGGTTTTTAGAAGCCTAATTCCTCAAGAGTTAGACAGTTTGTTACATATCTCTGTGCCCCAGTAACATGAACTTGTAGTCTGTATGTATGTATATATATATATACATATATAT
>NC_068982.1:118556190-118557647 GCF_001194135.2 Octopus bimaculoides
TGGTACATAACCTTATGCACCTATGATGATGTTTACAAATGAGAATTCGCACATTCTAAACAAAATAATACTCCCGATTTCTCCATCACATACACCTATAAATACGCGCATGCGCCACCTCCATCCCCCACACGGACCCCCCCACACACACACACACGCACCTCACACACAGACACGCAAATGAGTGCACGTATCAATTAACAATTTGACTCAAAAACCTTTGCTTTGTATTTTTGTGTTCTTTCTGAAACGAGATGTATTTTTGTGTCTGAAGTATTTTATTACTGGTGTAGGTCAACGTTTTATGCTAAATGTGGCTGTTCTTCTGTCGGAATCAAAGTAGCTGGCTCTTATGTTGTAGTTTTTTTATTCATGATAGCTTCTCGTTACCGGCCAATTATAGTCAATTCTCTAGGCTGGAACGATGTATTCTGCATTGCTTTGGTGAGAAATGTCTGCCGAATTCAGCAAGATGAATGTGTCAGTACCTCTGAAATAATCGGAATGTTCAAGAAAGTGTTTTAATAAAGATTTATAATCAGCTAACAAAAATTCCCTGTACATTGAAAGTTTTGTAGATTTTCCCTTAATTTTTACTGAAATTATTACAATTGATAAGGAAAGATTATGAAATCGTGTGGCTAAAACTAATTAATAAAGATTCTTTTCGCTGATGGCAAAGCATTTTTTGTCATAATGGAAAGTATAATGATATAACAAGTGCAGTCGTCTTGCTGCGACAAAAACGAAACTTTGGTGCTAGAAGAGTATAGGAAAGGGGAATTGGTCTGTAAGATCCAGATTACAAGGAGTAGGATAATTAATAGTGTATTCTTTTGCGTCCATAGTACTTACTTCAATCTTATTTATTTTTCACTGGCTCCCCTCACTTCTGTGCATATAATAATAATAATAAGAAGAAGAAGTTGAAAGAAACTTCTGGAAAGGAATCTGGAGTGATGAGAAACCATACAATGAAAATGCAGACTGGATCAAACACACCTAAGATGCCTACAAAAATCTACAAGAACAGGTATGGGAAGACATCTCTGTCGCTGACCTAAGGAGGGCACTAACGAAGTCTCATAAGTGGAAATCCCCTGGTACTGATAGAGTACCAAATTGCTGGCTCTCATCACTCTCGTCCGTACACAACATCTTAGTAGTACTATTTAATAGTATTATGAAAGACCCAGAAAAAAACTCCCCATTGGATGGCAAATGGTATTACTTACCTCTTCCCGAAAAATAACGAAACCAAAGATCCAAAAAACTACCGGCCTATAACATGTTTGTCTACTACCTATAAGATTTTGACATTTATTCTAGTGGAGAAAACATATACGTTTATGGAAGAGAATAACCTCTTTCCCACTGAACAAAAAGGATGCAGACGAGGCTCATACGGATGCAAAGATCAGCTCTTAATTAATCGCATGATCCTTGAGAACTGCCAT
>NC_068982.1:118561832-118564549 GCF_001194135.2 Octopus bimaculoides
TTATATATATAGTTTACCGAATAAAACTAATTGCTTTACAAGACTTCATTTTATTCATCTGGCTTCGATTTTATTGGTGATAATTGTTCAATTTATAAATCAATTTGAACTATGTAATAAAACCCTATAAGATTCAACTATTGATTGGAATTTTTTTTTTTCTTAGTGCTTTTATTTCCCCCTAATGCGCTGCTTCTATTGTTTTTTTTAATTTTCCTCGTTTGTTTGTGCGGATTTGTTATATACAGATATTGTATATATGTATGTAACATAAAACCTGACGGAATATTACTCTCTGTTATTATGTGTTAGATACGCCACAATCTTATTCTAGCTAAGCAACCGATTAGATTTACAAAGTGAAGCATAACAAATGCTGATAGCCAGTAGTAATTGCTTCCGTTATAATCATAAATCTAATAAATATAATTTCATTTTAATTCGTATTATATGTCGCCCATACAAAAGTAATTACATTCAAAGAAAATATCTTATTGGGCTTTGAGATTTTAGAATATTGGGTAATTTCTTTCTGTAACCATCTACTTATTGTGTGTATTGAGCTTATAATATATACCTTAGAAAGGAGGAAATTGTGTGAAAGAAGGCGGAAAGCTAAAGGTGAGACTGGTTTGGAATACTCAGGTCACGTGACAGAAATTGCCCAGATTTATTTGAATAAAATGAGCAGGAGAGAAAATAGAAGAAATCTTCCTTTACATTTTATCATTGAAACTTAGAATTTTCGGAATTTACTCCAATATTGATGTCAAGAAATCTAATGTTTCGAATTTGCATACATTCATATTTTACTTAAGTTCGTATGGTATATCATTCAATCATTCATTAAAATACTATTTGATGTTCAATGTACGTTATAATTCGATCCAACAATGGTTTTTTGCTGTGTAGTCAATTTAGGTCTTCTCTTCGTAGTAGACGGCATCTCGCATATAAACCGTATTTAGAAAGACACTATTGAAGATTCTGGCATGTATGGTCTTGTCTATTTTTGTTTTGAGCACATCGTATATTGAGACAAGCGGCTTCCATTTTACCGTTGTTATCTTCGAGATTTCAGCAACCAGTTCGTCGTGTACCACGTCTATTTGGAATTTAGCCCGGATTATTTTCTTTTCATGCAATTCAATTTAAAGCCTACTACTGAGCTAGCATGCTCAGCAGCTGATATCTAGTTTCGGCAATGAGTACAGTGGTATCTACGAATGGGAGGTGTTTTAGAATGTTGACGTTAATGTTCACGCCACATCGCCAATCAATGGCTCTGTCGACAATTTCTAGAAATACTATTACACGCAATTTTTAATTTCTGCTCTTAAGAATAATAATAAAGGGACTAGAGTAACCGACACAACGTCGAACAAAGTGGCATGCACAATTTGTTGTATGTGTTGTACGTTCTCATTTTAAGTCTCGTGAGGTTCAACTTTGCACTTTATATTTCTGTTGATAAAATAAAGAAACATTTAGACATTACACTGAATGTATTTGACCGAAACATTCCCGGCTATGAAGACACATTTAATATTATGCTTATGTTAGAATTTTATATTGACAATATTGAAATAAAGGGTTCCAGATCACACTAAATAATTAGTCATTATTTTCAGAACTGGCAAAAGCAAAAATAAAGGAAGGAAATATGAATTTCATTACACAAACAATAAAATAATATTTCTGAGTCGAATTTTGTAGTCTATACCCACGAGAAAGAGAAGATGATTGTTGAGAGGATGTTTAATATGTAGGGCTATTCGCAGTAAATTATTAACGATAAAGCATAGATTCGAATCTAATTGCACTATGCCTTGCACTATACCTTGTACATTCTTGTTATTTTGATTATCAATTTTTATATATGACAAAAATTTTCATATGACCAAATTTTGTGTACAACAACGTCGTTTTCTACATTATAGAATTAAACAAACAATGATGTCCCATACGCAGGAAGACACACACACACTAATATAGTATATATTACTCTCCTTTACTCTTTTACTTGTTTCAGTCATTTGACTGCATCCATGCTGGAGCACCACATTTAGTCGAGCAAATTGACCTCAGGACTTATTCTTTGTAAGTCTAGTACTTATTCTATCGGTCTCTATTGCCGAACCGCTATTGTACGGGGACGTAAACACACCAGCATCGGTTGTCAAGCGATGTTGGGGGGACAAATGCAGACACACAAACACACACACGCACACATATATATATACATATACATATATACAACGGGCTTCTTTCAGTTTCCGTCTACCAAATCCACTCACAAGCCTTTGGTCGTCCCGAGGTTTTAGTAGAAGACACTTGCCCACGGTGCCATGCAGTGGGACTGAACCCGGAACCATGTGGTTGGTTAGCAAACCACTTACCGCACAACCACTCCTGCGCCATAAGCTTGTATTATATATTAATACGTGTAAATAGCGTAAAAAAATAGCATAGTAAAACAATTATTCCTACAAGATAGCACCTTTCTGGATAAAATCTCCAAGGGTGAGGCTGATTGACCAATAGTATTATCAGATGTCATTCCTCATTGGATTAATTTTTTAGGGTTATATGTAACAAGGAATTTTCAAGAAAATTACAGGCTGTTGATGACATGATGTAAGTTATATATGTCGTATTATAAGGAAACGATGACAGTTATTAACTTGAAAGAAGCTCCTCATATATGTATATTTATG
>NC_068982.1:118568565-118573732 GCF_001194135.2 Octopus bimaculoides
TATATATATATATATATATACATACATATGTATATATATATAGAGAGAGAGAGAGATAGAGAGGTGGAGGGAAAGACAGAGTGATACATAGTGTATGCTTTGATGCTGGCTATAAATTTTATTCTTTATTTTCTAAAGAAATAATAAATTTGAAGAATAACGCATTTTTCTAGCTGCTGAATTGTTAACTTTTGCTGTTTTCTGTTTTTTTAAATTTCCAAAATTCAATATACTCGCACTGTACATCACCGTTATATTTGCTTATCCCAACGTGTCTGTGTGTGTGTGTATTTAGTAGTTCATTGAATGGCACATAGGTTAGTATTAGTGATAAATATTTGATCGTGCCGCATTATCTACTTTATATATTACTGACATTAACCTGCCCTACACATCAGTGTTGCAGTGATAAATAGTTCATGAGAAATTTCTCATACTCCTAAAACAAAATCAATACTGGTGGTGATGATGATGACGATGCTACTACTACTACTACTACTACTACTACTACTACTACTACTACTACTACTACTACTTTTACTACTACGAATAATAATAATAATAATAATAATAATAATAATAATAATAATAATAATAATAATAATAATAATAATACTAATAATAATAATAATAATAATAATAATAATAATAATACTAATAATAATAATAATAATAATAATAATAATAATAATAATAATAATAATTGCAACAACAACTGCATCATCAATAACACAAGTTCGTGGATGAGCAAAGTAATGATGATGAGGATATCAATAATAGAAAGCATAAACAAGAAAGAATAGTAAACAGAAAATAGATGCAAAACAATAAATGTCCTCCATTCCTGTTTCGTTCGAAGTTTTATTTACATTTTAAAATATTTAGAAGGAAATATCTGTTTATATAAACTATATTAGTAATTCTGGAAGCAGATAACGCTTTTAGAATTCAACATGTGTTGGAAATTCGGACACATTATCTTCATACAACCACAACTTTCACCTATTTTCTTATCTTACAATACTTCGTTCCGCACTTTTGTAATATATGTTATTGTTCCGTTTCTAAACAAGCTAAGTAGTTTTATTTTAAAAAATGTATAATGCGGCGGGGTTAAATTTATATATCTATTCTGGATTATTTATTTGCTTTCACCAAGTGGCACACGTATTATTACACTATAATTATTCGACTCGTATGCCAACAACATTTATGCAATACAGAAATAAACTAGCAAAGCATTGTGAAAGAAGTCAATATTTTTCAATAGAAGCATTTAGGAGATTAATCAGTAAATCCTCCTCTAATGTAGACTTGCTTCTGAAATTTCACACTTGACCGAATAAGAAAGCTGTTGTTAATAGTGTTTTACATATATGCATATCATGTTGATTTATGATAAACTACACATCCAAGCGCGCGCGCACGCACACACGCACACACACACAAACACCCATGCAAACAGACACACATGAACACATACACACTCTCACATATATATATGTATATATATATATATATATATATATATATATATATAAACTTATTCATCTATGAAACCTTCATGAGTATATAATCTACACGCACACACGCACACATACACGTGTGTGAATGTCTGAATATGTGTCTGTGTGTTTGCGCGCGCGCACGCATCTGTGTATATAATATATATAATGGATAAAGTTCTGTACTGAATGAAGTGAATGAGAGGAAACTAGAGAAGGACAATTTAAAATGTACACATAATGATGACACACATGCTAAGTGTATTGCTTTTCAATATATATGAAAGGCATATCAGATGGAGGACGAAACATACACAGACAAGCATAAAAAATGATATACATGTGCACATTATAGCCATATTCGATTGCTATTGTTGAAAGATATCATATAATATTACGCAGCAAAATAAATTTGGAGAGGAGAAAATAACAAAGTAACTGAATTATCTTTCCAGGGAAGTTTTTGCACAATCTTACGAGGAATATCAGGACATGCAAATCTATTCAACATGCATACAGTACACTCGATAAAAAGTCTCTACAACACATCTTCATCAAAACCCACCAGAAACTCCAATTTCCATTTACTCGAACTCCATAATCCCAAGACAAATTTTATCGCAACGAAGACTATAAAAACACAAGATTGTCTTAATGTATCGCAGTGAAGAGACTGGGTTAGCTGGCTGAAGCTTCAAAGCCACTTTCAATAGTGAGTTTGGTAAAGAATTTTGTCTCTGATAATTGAAGCAAATGCAATTTTCGAGAATAGGAAAAACGTGTGCAGAAACAACGAACGGCTAATTATATATATAAATCTATACACACATACATATATACATACATACATACATACATACATACATACATACATACATACATATATACATACATACATGTTTGTGTACATACCATGACATAACCACATACCTTACTCAAACATGCACATACGTATACACAAGCACGCGTAAATAATAAGTATTCGGTTGTTTGATTAACTAAACTGTCGGACACATTTTATTGTTTCTTGTGAATGACTGAGTATTCCACACTCCAATGTACATGTCTCATAATTCTTAAGCACGATAAGCGTATGACATTATGACAAAACAGATACTTGAACGAGTCATAGTATCCCCTCGACTGTCTTTCTCATATATCTTTATTTACAGTATATTAAGCGCCACAGGTCTATACAAGATAACGCTGAATGACGCATCCTCAATATCATTGTAACCATATTATAGGGAGAGGAACATATAAGCAATTTAACCTACTGCGTCTTTACTCGGTGGAACATCCGGAATGAGGCAGTTAGTAAGTGAAAGGACAGACCTGCACTATGATTGTAGTAGTTTAATAGACAGAGCGATTGCAAAGATGTGTCTTGTTTATGCCAGATTGAATTATTTAAAAACTACTGGTAATAAAAACTAAAAATGAAATAATTTGCCTGCTTCATTTTAGCTAGTTTTCGCTATGTGAATTAAATCAAAAAGGAAGGAAATAGAAAGAAAAAACAAGCATTTGTAAACGCTCTGTAATCTTCTATTTTGAAATACTATACATAACCTTTTCTTTTAAATAAGGATTTCTACGCAGATTTGATTGGAAACTTTCCTGCAAGCAAATAATTTCAAGAATGTGAAATTGCTATTAGATCTTAAATATCAGATCATGTTTGCTTGAAAATGTACTTAGAGAGGTTTGTGTAAGGTTTCCTTTCAGATTTTAACAATGAGTGAATATATTGATAGAAGTGGTTTCTAAAGGAATTGTTGCTTACTCTGATATAAAATTGTTGCTTACTCTGATTATCCGGTTGATTTGGACACAATAGATTAAAGAGAGCAAAAGTCAATTATCGTTAAACAAACAATTATTAGGAATAAAAGAGATACAAGTTCGAAAAAAAGTCTATATTATTGTTGTTTATTAAGATTTAAGAAAATGTTAATGCAACCTTCTATTTTCATCCAACATGAATAGATATCAAAACGCTTAAGGTATTCATGATTTCAGGAATCAAATTTAAGCAATCTGTGGCACAATGGGAGCATATATTTATGCAATATACTACATTATATTATGAAATACTTTACGTGTAATTTATCTCAGAAACCACAAATTTAGGCTCTTCATTATAATAAGAATGAGAGTCGATATGTAATGTTCACTGTTTTGAAGATAAAAACGATAACATTTACTGATACTTGAAAGAAACATTGCGAGATTAGGAGATTTAAACCTGTATTAATATCGCATATTATCTTACGAATTCTACATTTTCTATTTGGTGATTATTAAGTTACATTTGTTAGCAACACAAAATGCAGGATATTCAAAGTATCCGCTAACATAGGATTTATTTAACAGGTGCATATTAAAAGTATATGATATCTAAAACACTGGTATCTAGGAAGGAGTGCACTTTTGGTTTCTGTATAGAGTTAAAGTACAATTTTAACTTAATCGTTTATATATATCATGACATTTTTATAGTAATAAGATATCTCCCTAAAGCCTCAATCTCAGTAATGTCGAAGCAATTAGTAGATCTAATCTTAAAATCATGGAGCACATAAGAAAATACAAAATGTATTAACATGCTGTATCAAGAGATAATTCATCCTGTGTTGAGGCAAACGGAGATAAATTATTTCCGGGATACATAATGGCTCAGGCTCTAGGTTAAACGATAATATACAATTTTTGAAAATATGTTTTAATAATAATGTTCTATAGTGTAAGGCAGATTATACATTTGCAGTAACTTTACTGTTTAACATACATGAACAGTTGAGATCTACATTGATTCTGAAAAAAATTGGAAAAATAGGTTTTCAAAATCATAGGTAATATCACTCAGCATAGCCAATGCTTTGTGATTTTCTTTTTAAAAAGGCAAATGAAAACTGACTTTTCACAAGCAAAAATTATTAGCGATGGTACAATACGTTCGAACGTTAATGTGGATAATTTTGTACCTGAACATGGTTAAGCTGATGCCCGAGAAACTGCAACAAGCAAGAAACTCATTACGCAGCGATATCCCATTTTAAAACACTACGTCTCTCGGTTTTACATTACAAGCCGATTTAAGTCTTACCAACATGCATATATTATCAGTTTTTAACCGGAGTAGATAATTTTGTTTACTGATTCATATTTACGTGTAAATATTGGCATACATATGAGAGTTTTTGAATTTTTCCCACATTTGACTTGAAAACATTTCAGATAACGATGACTTCGTCAATTATTAGTATAGATTAGGTTTTACATTTCAGCCAAAGCTATTTTGCATGCTTTTGCATGCTTTTGATATGCAAAATACAATTCTAATTTCATAATCAACTAAATCATTGCCATGAAATACACAAAGTAATGATTCGGGAAGCTTAATATTCTCATAAATTACGTTATTCTTCTTCTAATGTTGAGCATTCATGTACGCCCGCATGACTACGTTCATGTATATACACGCGTCTCTGTTCACACACACACACACGCAAACGCACATACACACACAAGCACACACATATCTATCTCTCTATCTCTCTATCTCTCTATATATCTCTCTATCTATCTATCTATCTATCTAACTATCTATATAAATATCTATACACACACACACACACACACACACATACACACACACA
>NC_068982.1:118573983-118574826 GCF_001194135.2 Octopus bimaculoides
TATATATATATATATATATATATATATATATTTATGCACCAGTCTATCTAACTATATCTCTCTCTACCTCTGCCTCCCTCTCCACCTCTCTCTCTTTCTCTCTCTCCATACATATATATATATTGGTAAATAGATAGATGGATAGCTACATAGATGGAATGTGTATATGTTAATGAATTCACACACAGGCGCACACAGTATATTATTTACTTGTATCTAACTGTTAACTTCATGACTTCTTTCTATATTTTATTGAGTTTATTTTTAATCATTCCTACTGAATGGCATACCACCTTCTTGCGATATATTTTGTATTCTTTTTATTAAAGAAATTGAAAAAAATATAGTTACATTTTGTTATTCACCATTATAGATACTGGTGGCTTTAATAAGTATTCTGAAGCTTTTACTATGTTTTCTTTGTTATATATTATTATTGATCATGTTAGTACAATACTATTGATATTAATATCATTTTCCATATATTATTGGCGGATGTATTTCTTGTTTTTTGTCGTGTTTTATTTTGTTCTTTTTCTCGTCTGTACCTCCTTATCCACTCATTTTAATCCAATTATTTTTATGTCTTTTATTAAGTTTGATCATAGTAAGCTGCATCTTCTTTCGAATTGACGTTATGTTCTCGTTGTATGCATCAGACAAATCTCACATGGTGTGGAAATACATTTCATGCAGCTTTCCTTAATTATTTAACAGATACCTTGTATTAACATCCAGTCATTTCATTTTAATAACATGTAATGCTAGTTGAAATATATTTGATTGTGCGTTTTCTATATTTAGTATCGTCATGTATATATATATATATATATATATATATAT
>NC_068982.1:118579564-118584784 GCF_001194135.2 Octopus bimaculoides
TATATATATCCTGAATCTGTCTCCGTGAAGAAAAATTGTGCAAGACTTCAAAATTATTATATGGCCTTGCATGAATTATAGATTTTTGTAAACAGATTCTCGACAAATACCAGTGCATTCGATTCTCAATTCTTTTATTTGTATCGTGCCAGATAAATTTAAGCAAAAACCTTTCTAAAACAAAGCTTGGCTCATATTCTGGTAATGGCATTAATTATGAATCTTCTTCCACTATATGCAAAGCGTCCGAGATTGGTCATATGTGTTCTCATTGCTCTCCCCAATGCTATACAGTGCAAAGAGATTGCGGAAGATATCTTCTTAATTAAAATGCTAAAAATTTAATGTATACCACGTTTTTACAATTTGATAAACTCTTTTTACACTTCTTATGCCCAGTATAAATGTATACTAGTAGATCTACACTGTTGAGGTTACTTACTGTCTACAAGAAAACAAGCTGTTCAGGTTTGGTCATAACAGAAACACTTCAATCTATTGGGAAAATCTATTGAGGTTAACCAAGTTTCGCCCTATAAAACTTTTGCTTATGGTTGTCGTTTAATTGCGAATGAAATATACATATCGGACATGGAATCCCATTGAGATAGCAAGTTTTGTTCTGTTTACATTTATAAATAAGAGAATTTACGGAGTTAATGCAAAATGAAGTGAATCTAGCTAAGAATTGAAATAAAGTTTGTGTCACTTCAGAATATTTAGTATCTGTTATCAAAATTCGCAATATGCAGTATTAAATACTCTACGTTTTAAGGCATCAAAAAACCATAGACAGACATTCAGACAGACTGACACACTGACATACAAACACACACATATGTATATGTTATATATATATATATATATATATATATATATATATATATATATATATATATATATATGCATATATACATGCCATTCATATTTGAACCAGTCATGACGTACGAGAGTGTCTCAATATGGGTTTTAAGCACACTGATGTCGCGATTTGCCCGGAAATTTTTTATTGTGTTCTGCGACGCCCAGCACCATATTCAAGTAAAATATTCATATCAATTCATATTTTTTCCAAGAAAAATATCGATATATGTTTATTTAATTCTGTATGGGCTTTCTTTCTTAACTTTGACACCATCGATAATTGATCATATGTTTGCATTTTTAGTTATGTTTGTCTCCAAGATCTCTCATTCTATGAATAATATATTGCTCTTGTACTTAGTTGCTATTGCTTTTTTTAACAATTGAAAGTTTCGATTTTATACAGTATGTTTTACATTATATTATTTCATTTGCCTCAAGGAAATCGAAAACAGAACAATGGACAATGTTTTGAGAGTGTTAATGATCGTGTTTACCTAATGCAGTTCATATATATTTACTATCTGGAGACTTTATAAACAGAGGAACTTTAATAGTAATGCCTATAAAAATTGTTTCATGATTCTGAGTTCAATATCGATTGAAGTCTACTGCTCATTAAATAAGTCTGGATTTTAACATTATAGACACAATTGGTTCAACACTGGTAACAATATATTTTCAGATTTATTTACGATGTTCTTACTTCAAATCTCATCAAGTTATCTGGGTATCAATTCAAATATCTTCCCATTTCATCTTTCAGGCGTTGTACTAGGGACGATCTTATTTAATATACACATAAACGATATATTAACTATATCATTTCCTACATTTTATGGCCTTAAATGAATTTTAAAATCAATATTACTACCAAACATTAGCATTGGATTAAGCGTCAGAAGTTTAGCTTATAACTTAGGTCCCTCTAAATACTCGTAAAGCGAACTATAGCGTATATCATTCTGGTTTTGATAAAATAATGAAGCAATAAAATGTTACGGTTTCAATGATTTCTATCTCTCATAAAATTCATAAATTTTGTATAAAGTAGAAACTACTATATATCCAAAAACTAAAATTGTAACTTATTTAACAATTTAGGGTTATTTTCATCAACGATAGGCTAATGTTTTACAGTTCAGTAACAACACTTTAAAAACTATAGATCAAATGATGGCATTACTAGAATAACCCATGAATCAGACAATGAAATTATGTAGCTTATTCATATCATTTTCTACATTTCTTTACTAATGATTGCACCACTTCAAAACAGATGTTTGCTAGAATCTCTAACACTCGACCACCATGAAAATTATCATTCTTTCATTTTTGCGAGCGAGCTTTTACGCAGTCACAGAAAGAGCTAGAGACCGTACCAAAATATCCCTGAAAAATGTACCTCAAATCATAACATCTTTGAAACAAATACAGCATTCTTATGAACTGGTATATCTGTAATCATATACCTGTTGGAGTAGGCCTGTTCTAGGGCTAAATCCCAAAATGTCAAAAACAGAACAAAACTGTTGCAAAACAACATCAGCAGGAAGTGCAATTCCAACAACAAACGGGAATTAATTGCAAATTATCACATTTGATAATGCTAAAAGCAATGATTTAGACAGAAATTTTCATGAATTAACTGTAGTATATATGGGAAATTCTTTTTGTAATGATGTCCTGTTTTGATTATTATGAACCATATATTTTGCAAAACTTTATTAACTTTCTTAACCTTTTTTATCGGAATTCTCTCTTTCTGCCCTACATTCACATATAAGTACGTATAATCCTGTATGTATCGGTCAGTTTTTTTGACTAAGTCTATATATGTATATGTGTGTGTGTGTGTGTATGTGTTTCTATGTGTATTGTGAGTTGTTAAATAAGCTACATATTTTATTAATATTCAAATTCATACAGGAAATCAAATCTAAAATTAACTAAGGCGATAATATGTGGGAACAGGAAACTGCGACATTATCATTGCTTCATAAGTATCTGATTTGTAAACTGAGGTGCGAACATTAATATATATTTCACGAATAGCATATAATCAATTAAATACGATGGTCGATGACGTAAATTACAAATAATTTTAAATAAGTGCGATTGCATATTGACCTTTCTCACTGTATATAAAATTAAATATCCGTGTTCCTATTGATGTTTGTGGTTAACTTATTGCAAATATTTTGTGTCGTTTTAATTTCTTATAAATTAATATAAACAATAATAATCTATATTCATATGATATTCGTTATTTCATTAAAGTTAAAATTCGTTTCTCTTACTACCACTGAGAAGGATACAACGTAAAGCCCAACTTCAGATAATCTTATGTAATATCATATAAAAGTTTGCTGAAATACTAAGAAGACTTATGGGATTCTCACGCATTCGTTTTATGACCGATTTGTTACATGAGAGTCAAACAGAATTCTTAATAGATATATCATATGGAACATAAGGTTTATATTGCTTGTAATAGAGCAACTGTTATTTGTATCTTTCAGTTATTTCGAGAAAAGTTTGGCAAAAGTAAAATCGTAAACAGGATTGTACAGGCATATATATCATAATATGTGAATCTTATAATGAGCTCACACGTGTGGGGCTGCATTATACAAAAGATCCATCCTTGTATAGAACTGTTCGCTTCACAGCTCTGGTGATACGGGGTTTGGCTGTTGTGCGCATGATCGCATCTCGGAAGGAAAGAGAGCACTGCGTGAATGACAGTAGCACTGCGTGAATGACAGTAGTACTGCGTGAACGTTAGTGCCGACCCTAATGTTCCGGTGGAAGTTAGCGTTTCTTTTTGACTCCGCATGTGTTCTGCTTAAAACGTGATTCTATTTTTGAATGTGATACCGTGTAGATTTTGATTATTATCCTACTTCCAGCAGCTTCAGTGTTGCTACCGGGATTTGAAAAATAAGGCACATTTCCCCCCTCATTTTGTGATTTGCTGATCTTTGAAAAACACGGGAGAATTCGCGGCGATGTTCAATGAACAAATTAAACACACTACACGGCAGTAGCTAAAACGCAAACCGATCAAGTTTATGTATAAATCTTCTTTGACAAGTTTGTTTCTTTTTACACACTATTAAAACAACGGCTAAAATATTTTTGAAGCAGCACCACCACTAATTTTATCTACGAGCTGCCACTGCTTATAGTCCTCACAAAAACCCAAATGGTGACACTCTTATACAGCTTTATTCAAAGACTTTCCCCTATGGGTGGGTGAAGCGACCTGATGTTCTAATATTAAATATTAGTTCCTAAAATATACTCTTGATGAAGGGATTATAAAACATCACTTCAAAAGACAGTATAAAGAGTAGTGGAATATAATGTCTATAGTTCCACTTTCACCATTTCTTTTGATATTAAGTAAGCAATTACTATATTAACCTTAGACGTAGAAGGAATCTTACATAGGTCTGGCTATATGAACACTATTAACCGTTCATACCTAAAAATAATATATAATATAAATTAAATGGGCATGCCTAAAACGAAGCAAAGAAATTAATATTGTCTTCACTGGGTGGGTAACTTGACTTATTCTTAACAAGAGAATATATCTAATGTTCCATTCTATTATAGGCACAAGGGCTGAAATTTCAGGGGAAGGGGTAATTCGATTACACCGAGCCTAGTACACCGGTTACTTATTTTATCGATCGCGAGGATGAAAGCAATGTCAATCTTGGCGTAACATAAAGGTAGACGAAATACTGTTATACATTTGCCTGGCGATCTGTCAGTTCACCGTATTCAATGAATATTTTATTACAATATTACAATATAAAATTTTGAAAGATTAACATCAAGTGAAGTGAATAAACAAAAATAAAA
Source organism: Octopus bimaculoides (assembly GCF_001194135.2). Taxonomy (NCBI): domain Eukaryota; kingdom Metazoa; phylum Mollusca; class Cephalopoda; order Octopoda; family Octopodidae; genus Octopus; species Octopus bimaculoides. The sequence continues at coordinate 118,584,305 of NC_068982.1, forward strand.
CTCAATCTAATTTTTTAGTTTTCACATAGTTGACATATTAATAATATTGAAAAGCTATCGAAACACTTAGAGATGGAGACTAGATCTATTTACTTAAAACCATTATTAAATAAGGTTGTTAATAAGTTTGCTAGGTTTACTTATATGCCCTTCTGTCTACGTGAGTTCAAACTAATGCTAACTTGTTTCCGTACTTTAATAACCTACATTCAGATGTAAGAATATGGTCCATATCCTATGGAATATTTCTTCAAGGCAGAGACTGCATTTCCGATTCCTTCTAGCATAGGGTGAAGCACGACTAATAATTGACCATTTAGTGTGGTTGTCGATGTTTCCTAATATTCAATGCAGATAGCCAAGTGTTATTTCCATGAGAGACGTATAAATATATATATATATAGGTAAATATGCATACATATATATAAATATATACCCATATATAGGCATGTATATATATATGTATAGATATATATGTAT
>NC_068982.1:118588086-118594915 GCF_001194135.2 Octopus bimaculoides
TATGTGTGTGTGTGTGTGCGCACATACGTGGGAATATACTTTGCATTCTATCGACCTGTCTGTCTATATATACGATTACTGAAATCAATATGACTGTGCATATATACTTTCTTACATACATACATATATACATACATACATACATGCATACATACATAGAGATACCCACACACACACATACACCTACACACACACACACACATATAAACACACACACACGAACACATATATATATATATACATCACAAAGATCGGTGACATGCTAAAGTATTATATGGGGGAATAAATTTACGAAAGCACGATGTGCCTTGTCTTAACAATGAAGCTAATAGTCCTGGCAACAAAGCAATAGCATTTAATTCAGGAGGCTAAAGGCCTTTTTTCTTGCCAAATTTGATTTCAACATTCTCATTTATAGGACGTGTTTGTTATGTTGAAATCTTTCCAGTTCGTCACTAAGGTATTAGAAATGGGTATTATTCCAGGTCATAAAAGAGTTATTGAAGTAGCTATCTATAAATATCAGTTTCGTTAATGACAAAATAATCAGTTTTATTTTTTTTGCTGCTGCATCACGTCATTCGTCTGCAAATTTTGTGCAAAGCTTCCTTGTGAATAACTTCAATGGCAAACTTTGACACACCCCATTGGGCAGTTGAGTAAATACAAATTATGGATATATCCCGAACCAGTGTAGATAAATCACACATTTAATTGTCCATCTTATTAACTTTTCTTTCCCGTATATTCTTCCTAAAACGGCCAATTTTAATGTTGGCTCACAGTAATATGATAAGACGAATATTTAGTTTATGTTAGTTCATTGCACTTTTATCCGTTAATTACTTCAACTTCGTGAGACCCGGGAGTATGCTAAGCCTACACGACAATATGTCATGTGAATAATGTCTCAAATAAATCTTCATATTATCCAGAAAAATAGCATGAAGACTTCACCCATGTCATCGCCCTACCACATGAACACAGAGGTCTATATTTGTTGATGTATTACTTATAAACTATATACAACCAAACAGGCTCATTGCTGATAGCTGACAATTTTTTTGTTGTTTTTTTTGTGGTGCATTTGTTTAAGCGATTAGGACTGATCTGCTGTTAAACTACCACATTTAGAATTACTAAAACATAGTAGTAGTATAAACCATATGTGAAAACTGTGTAGCTCGGAAATAAATAACGAGACGTTGTACTAGAACAAAGAAGCCGCAATATCTGTCTCTCTATCGCTTCTCTAAAGTGAATTCTAAACTTGAACAGTTTGTTATACACCTGTATCCAGCTGATAAGGAATTTCCTTCTTTCGTATCAACTTTATTAATTATTATTTCTCCTCTCAAATGTATGTTTGCTTCATATTGTAAAATAGGTTTATTCTCACATTTGTAATATATCAAAATAAATCTGCTGAACCTAACGAGTGAAGCAGTTTCATTGTTCAGGCTTTGCTACTACGATTTTCTGAATAATCTCTAAGATGTGAAGAAGCGTTTACGTAGGTTATGCCATCTTATATATAAACAAATATACGTATATTAATTTAAGAAATATCAGAATAAAGAGTGATATTAGAGAGTCTGTCTAATATGAAACAAATCATGAATTGCATCATCAAATTCTTTTCTACTCTAGGCACAAGGTCCGAAATTTTGGGAGAGTGGGGCAGTCGATTAGATCGACCCCAGTAGGCAACTGGTACTTAATTTATCGACTCCGAAAAGATGAAATGCAAAGTCACCCTCACGGAATTTGAACTCAGAACGCAACGGCAGACGAAATACGGCTAAACATTTCGCCCGGTGCGCTAACGTCTCTGCCAGCTTGCTGCCTTAATTACTGCACTCAGTTGCAGCATCAACACTATGACTGAGACAGGAAGTAGTCAAATATTTCTTTGCATCACTATAACACGCTAAATTCTTTCTATTGCCGGGTGTGAATCCTTATATGTCCAGTAGCTACTATTTACACTGTCGGATATGTAATTGTGACAAACAAAAAGAACAGATATAAGTTATGCGAATAATCTAAAGAGCATTTTCACTGGAATGAAGAAAAATAAATATGTATCCATAGAAGGTATCTGAATTTTGTCATATAATACAGTGGGTTTCTTTCACTATTCTAATTCCAAATCTTCGTTCTTGTTATTCCTAGAACAAGCATGTTAATAGAATGCTAAACAAATGTGATAGAGATAAAATAGTGTTTGAATTAAACACTTTCACATTAAACGTTTTCACTCACGCAACTTAAGTGAATAATTTTGACCGAACGCGACTCCATTATCATGTTGATAGAAAATAATATAAAAGTACTGAATATATTTAAAGTCGCATTGCATTATCTGTTACATTCATATAAATAATCTATTAAAATAAACAAACTATATTTTCCGTGATATAAATTAATCCCACCCCAGTCAAGAAAACTATAAGTCATCCCATGTACATCGAGGTAAAAAAATTCTAAATGTTTTACATCTTCTCATACACTGCACGAATAATTTTAGCCAGCGTGTTAATGATTCTGCCAGCATTCTGATGCTTATTAATATTGACCCTATGCTTGCTTCTGGAGTAAAGGATTTAGATATTTGATAAAAGTTTAGCCATGAAGTTGATGAGATAAATATGTATTGTGATGTCAAAAGAAGAAAGCAAAAGGAAATATGTTGTGGTGCCTGAGGGTGGTTGTATAATGATTCCATACTATTTCGGAGAATCATTCGCCTTTTCAAAAAGAAAAAAAAATCATCAAAGAGGCGAACTGTCAGTACATATCACGTTAATTATCACTACTGCTATTGTTATACCACACCACTGGGTGCTCTCGACACGACGTATTTTATCCAACCATATCTCTAAACACAGTAATCCACTAATGCTTTTTTATCACAACGAACCTTAATGGACTGCAGGGAACAACACCTCTTGCCAATTCTTATTTCTTTGTTTCCACTTCAAAAGTAAATTATTGCGGAAACCTTAAACAATCATAGGTAACACTATACATTATCCTTTCTCCTCCTTTTCCTTTATTGACATCCTATTGCATATTTTCCTAACGCCATTCCTGCTTTGCTGAAAGATTTTAAAACATACATTTATATATTTTTATAGTTTACCTATCTATATGTAATTCTGGGAGCGTAGTAAATTTTGAAGTCAAGAAAAGTCTGGAAGAACCTGCACACAATAACTGCATAATAAAAACAAGGAGTGTACTAACATAGCTAATGTTAGTAGCAGTGGAAGCAGTGTCTTAGTTATAAGTAGTAGCAATAGAAACAGAAGCAAGGATATTGACAGAAGAATGGAAAGTATAGAAGAAACTTCCAATGCAACAGCAAAATCAAGTCGAATAATGAAAGTAAAGCAATGATGATGATTATGATGATCATGATGATGATCATGAAGATGATGATGATGGTCATGATGAGATTAATGATTATGATGGTGGCGGTCTTGTTGGTGGTGATGATGATGATAAATATAATGATAACAATAAGAACAATAATGATAGCGATAATTGAAACAAACAAATCACAGAAGAAGCATTAAAAAGAACAAAAGTTATAATACTGCCAACCACTCCCAGATTTTTCTTGGTAAACAATTTGAATTCTTATCTCTTCTATTTAGTTTACCGTCGATGCTAAATTAACATATTTTTCTCTTTTCTCATTTATCATCTTTACGTTCATGTTATATATATATTTTTAATTTTTCACTTTCTTATTGAGAGTATTTGTTTCTTTTATCTATTTTCTTTTTATTTTTTATTTCAGGTTTAGATTTATTTTTGTTTCTGTTTTTAGCATTACTCTTTTTGTATGTCTTTTTTTTTTTCGCAACTGACAAATAGCAACAATTTCTATTTCTGTTTGAGAATTATTCTGTTTATAAATGTTGTTTGCCGTCACTTTTGTTCTTGCATTATTTAGCTGATTCTATTATATTCATTCATAGAATATCCTTATCGGGATAGATTTTCAACATTCGAACAGGAAAATAATTTGCGGGTGAACAAAATAATATTCGGTATGTCGTCATGGCTCGTTATACTGTGAAGTCATATGAAATCATTGTCGTGTGTATTGTTCATGCTACCGCGGCAGTTACTGTCGGAAGCAGTCAAGTAGTTTCCTCGATAAAATCAAATGCCTGCATTTCACAAATAGGCATTTGATATCGTTCATGATATCTTTTCCTTTCATCCTTCTGATGTTGATATGTTTAATATAAATTAAGTATTAGGATCAACATGTTCGACTACTTCCTCCCCTACAAGTTTGTGGTTTGTGATTATTTAAGAAACATGTCATGTGTATCGCGCTTACAAAAGATATCATTCTGAAGGCGTGTGTTTAAACAATCAACACTTGTAATGACTCCTGCTTACATTAAGAGACCTTCATTATAGTATTACCCTATATTTTCTAATCCATCAATGTGCTGGTCTTTATATTCCGATTTTAACATTTGGATAATTTACGCTTAATTCAAAATTATTTTGTTGCCTATTTCAATTGATACGTCCATTAGAAACTACCGTTAAGTTACTTTATATAATTTTTCTTTCAATTTTACCTTGTACTTTATTATATATTTTGGAAATATACTGGAAATCTTTTCGACTTAAATCTCTCTCTAACAAAAAAATAAATGGAAAACGACGAAACTCAGCATCGGTTTCGATTTTCATTCCTTCACATCTCAACAAGACTAATCGTGTTTCGTCCTTTGCTTTCATTACTTTTATCGAGAGTTTTAAATATGAAGTCTCTCGTGTTGCTTCCTCATACTCTCTACGCTGTTTATTACCATATCAAACTTTTGTTTGATATGATTATTTCAATTCAGATAACATCATTTTATTTTAATTATTCCTATTACCTTCTTTTTATTACTCACCGAGTAAGTATGTAATCCTGCAGCATATACATTATAACTATTTTCTAGCAGCAGACACTGTGAGGTTTATTCTGATTTCAGGCATTATTAGTCACTATATTATAAAAAAAAATATTCTATTACTTTATTGAAGAATATAGATAGACATTAGGATTTTTATTTAATTTTGTTTTCCCTTTGAGGTATTAATATAATTCGTCTTTTGTATTCCTTGCTAAATTATCTTTCAATAAATATTATATAGTGTACAATGTCTAGTTCATAAACTCCTAATACTTGAAAGTCTATGTTTGGACAAATATCACTTGTTTCTTTATCTCATTATTGGTGGTTTAAACAACTGCAGGTGGGGAGAATCATGAGAACATTAGCCAAAGTTCATTGTCGTATTTTTACTTTTTACGTTCCACTATAGTGGAAGACGACTTTGGACTCATCACATAAGTTTCAATGAAATTAAGTTCTATTCACTAACATTGTACTCAACTTTGCTGAACCAGGAGGATAAGTGAAGTGTGGAATAAACAATTACAAAGTAGCTTCAACATCCACTGGTAAATATGCAAATAAGGAAGCCTAATGAATTCTTCAGCACCGCAGATCTACATGGAAAAGGACCCATCTATTACTTCACCGCAAAGGAGAGAGATGCAATATACGCCATCGATGAGATGATCTCCAACTTAGCACCCGGCCCAGAGAGATTTCTGATTGTTCTTTTCGAGATATGGAAGAACTCTTCTATGAAACCACAGCAGATACTTTTTCAAAGGTTCCTTACATGCGGAAAACTTACCAAAATTTTAAAAGAAGGTATAATATGCCCTGTCCATAAAGGAAGACATAGAGAAGAAACTAAACAATTAATGCTTATCTACTTGGCATTACACGTTAGCAACGTCATGGAAAGCATTGTTAGAAACAGGCCGATCACGTCCCCAGAAGAAACAACATGCTCACAAACACACATGTCTTTCGCCCAATGAGAAGCTGCCTCACGCAACTACTACTGCATTACGAATAGGTACGTAACAGCAGCTCAACCACTCACATGTGGATGTGATATATCTCGACTTTGCCAAAGCCTTTGAAAGATTTCTTCATGAGGTAATATGATACAAACTTCATGACCTTGGTATTGTTGGACAACACTTTGCAGGTGAGCAGCTGGTTGGATTCTGAGATCATTTTATAACCAGGAAAGAAAGATCCCATGCTAATCCCATGTAAATTTTTCGTTCTTAGTCGTCTGGATTACTGCTCCCCACTGTGGTCACTGTAGATATCAAAACGGATGCAGGAATGGGGTAATCCAGTTCCACTACTGTATTGTTAAGTCGTTGCAGCACACGAGCTATAGGGAAAGCTAAAGAGATGAATCTTTACTCCCTAGAGACAAAACGTGAGAGGTATGCAGTTATATAATACTCTTTTAGTCTTTTACACGCTTCAGTCACTTGAGTGCGACCATGCTGGAGTACTACCTTTAGTCGAGGTAATCGATCCCGGGACTTATTGTTTGTAAGCCTGGTAATTATTCTATCGGTCTCTTTTGCTCAACCCCTATGTTGTCATGCGATGGTTGGAGAGACAAACACAAACACAGAGAGACAGACAGACACACACACACACACACACACACATACACACACACACACACATATATTCTTTTTCTTTTTTCGGCTTTTTAAAGCCTAACCAAGCTAATGGGCCTGGTTTTCCGGTTTCCATGGCGTATGTGTTCTCTTCAGCTGGACAAGACGCCAGTCCATCGCAGCGTTACTCAAGAAACAGGCAGAGAAAGTGAGAGAAATTTGGGGCGAAAGAGTACAACAGGGGTCGCAACACCACCTGCCGGAGCCTCATGAAGCTCTAGATGTTTTCGCTCAATAAAT
>NC_068982.1:118595211-118600631 GCF_001194135.2 Octopus bimaculoides
TATATACACATATATATATATATATATATATATATATATATACACACACACACGACGGGCTTCTTCCAATTTCGGTCTACTAAATCCACTCACAAGTCTTTGAACGGTCCGAGGCCATAGTTGAAGACACTTGCACAAGGTGCCACGCAGTGGTGCTGAACCCAGAACCATGTGGCTGGAAAGCAAGCCTCCTACGTCGCAGCTAGTCCTACGGAACATTCGAGAAGGTCTAGCTCCCAAATTTGGAATTCAAACCTATACCAACCACCAACATGAGTGACACTACATAATACCGTGGTTCCCGTGGTTCTCGTGTTTCCTATCTAAAATTTAAGGACCCCTCGTTGTAACACCCTGTGTCTCAATGATCCACAACTATTCAGCATTTAGCCACACACTTTAAGTGATTTGCAAAGTGTAGATATAGAAGTCTTCAACGACCGTCTCGACAAATGTTCATCTTCTTTTAGTATCGAACATTTGTTTATCCAAAATATATGAACTTTGTTATTAGCATCAACGGGTAGCTTCAATTGTGTTTGAGACATCGTAGAAACGTAACCCCTCTAACAGGAACTACAATGCTAGACTGAAAAACTGACACGCATTGATGGCAAATCGAAATATACAAGAACTTCCTCCGGAGGTGTTGGAGTCCATTATTATGCATAAGTCTGAATGCTTTTTACAACTACAATTTTAAGAAATTCAAATATCCTATCAAATAGTGATAGGTAATGCCTTATGTCTGGAGGATGTTAATGATCTGCAAGATAGAGATATCAAATATAATTATACTTGCGCAGACTATGATTGCATAACACTTTCAAACGCTGTGTTTTATCCATGAATCGTCATAGTTCCCACAGCCTCAGGGAGTCACAATTCTCCATGATGTCCAAAGCTGTGTTCGTCTTCTATGTGACTGAGAATCGTTTTAAGGATGAATACACAATTGCAGCTCACTGTTGGTATGATCCTAGATCTAATTATTTTCTATTTGTATTACAGATAACCTTTGATACAAAACTAGAATTAGTCGTATGAATCACATGTCAAAAATGCTATCAAAAATTGTTACAGGTTGGTGAAAGTCATGAGACAGTGTGAGTATGTCCGTAATTGGAGAGACGAACGCCATATAAATATCTTTTATCTTTTACTTGTTTCAGTCATTAGACTGCAGCCATGAAGAGCTTTTAGTCGAATGAATTGACTACAACAGGTGTTTGAAGTCCGGTACTTATTCTATCGTGTTCTTGAGCCGAACAATATGTTACAGGGACCTAAACAAATCAACATGTTTATTCAAGTGGTTCTCTGGGACAGAAACACAACGAAATAATACTGATACTCACACACGCACACGCACACACACACAAATAGATACACACACAAACACAAAGAAACACTCACATATATGTCGGGCTTCTTTAAGTTTCAATCTGTCAAATCCACTTACAAGGATTTGGTCTGCTCGAGGTTACAGTAGAATGAATTAATCGAAGGGGAACATGCAGTGGGAGTCAGGAAGCAAACTTTTTAGCACACACACACGTCTATGTATGTGTGTGTTCATGTGAGTATACTTGTATATATGTGTGCGTATATATGTATATATGTGTGTGTATGAAACATCTCCACCACCACCATTCCAAGGGCTTTTCGCCGGTTCCAGTCTGACCACTCCACCTCCCACATCTTCCTCAACTGCTCCTCCTTCAAATCTGCCTTTGACCTACGAGACCTTTCTGGCTCTTTCCCCACTCATGGCACCCATCCTTCTTCCGCACTCCTGGCTCCTTCCCCTGCTCTGGCTCACGCTGCTGGACATGTCTCTACTCCTCCAGTACCACCATCGTCACCGGCACCCACCACAGCCTCTAGCAAATCACCGATTCATAAACTTTCAGCAATTTAATCTACTGCAGTTTCTACTCCCTCTGTCATTTCTTGGATATTTGTCAAACTGGCTGCCATTTTTTATTTTTTTTGCGTGTTTGCTGAATGTTACCGCGAAATCACTCTCAGCAATGATACCGCGGTCTCACCCCACTTACGCTGGACCGATTATTCACATCAACATCTGCCTCTGTTCGTACTGGACTTGCACAGACACCACCCTGACTCAAGCTTGCGTCAAGAGCAGGAATTATTTTCTCTCTCTATTTTGCAGTCTCTGATAGTCTTAATTCACCATCTCTCTTCATGTAAACCCGCTTCAAAACACATTTATATACAATGTTTGTTTTTTTCCTCACACGTGTATATTTTATAGTAGCAAACGTGGAGATACAATTTGACAGATCAATATACAAAGTATAATAAAATACATGAAATAAAAAAAAGTGTATACATGTATACACATAAAAAGGTCCAACTCACAAAGAGTACGAGTGATATGAAAATTAAAAGGGTGTATTTCATGTATATAATATACTTTAAATATTGATCTTTCTAATTTGTTTATCCCCACATTTGCTTCTATACTGGCTCAAGTTTGAATATTTTGAGCACTAGTAAGTGTATTCTATACGGAGGACATGTAGGTCACATCTATGTACTCTATAAGTATTGTGAGTTACTTTCTCTGTATTTGTAAGTTGTATGATAGTTCATGATTTTAAGCGGGAAAGAGTAGTGTATATGTATGCTTATATATGTGTTTGCCTATATGGCATATTATATCTATGTATGTGTGTTGCGCGTGCTGGTTTGTTAGTACGTAGATACACACACACACATATATATATGTTAACATGTGTACATATATGTGTCTGTGTGTGTGTATATATATATATATATATATATATATATATAGGTATGTTTGTACATGGGGCTTAAAACGAACTGTGACTTACACAAATTGTTTGTTAAATACCGGTCTTCTTTAACAATTTCTATTACGGTAAAAATGTCAATGGTTTTAAACATTCAGCTGACCGTAGTGACGTCAGAAAGACAAGTCGATCAGTCGGATGTCTATCTTATGAACAGAATTATCCAACCGGAAAGCCGAATTGCTATCAATCAAATGAAAACGATCAAAGAACTAGGTCAACGAACAATTAAGAGAAAACCAGGTGACAACAAATGACGTACTTTGGCAGTCAAGCAAACGACACAATAGTCTACAGCAGGACAAGAGCAAGTGAGGCCTTCCAGCTAGTAGGACTTCAACTTATGTCTTAAACCCTGCATATACAAAGCCATATCAACGTCTGCAGCATTATCATCTCCCTTGAGCTGAAACCAGTAAAAGAATAAAAGAATAGAATATACGTACGAAAGAGTAAAGCAGGCTACGAACAACCTCCCTTCGAACATGATGGCCAAGGTTGAAAAATATTTTATCGTATACAAAGAAATTAGCATCATAACAACTGCTAACATTATCTGTTGATATAAAATTTATATCACTATCATGCATTATTTCTATGAAATTTATCGATAATTTATGAAATTATCGATAATTTGAATCTCCATCATTTCTTATTCTAGAGAAATTTACTGAGCCCTTAAAAATATGTCACATCATTTTCCTATGAAACCTACAGAGCATTTGATTTTTAAAGAAACTTTTACCGCGTGCTATTTTAAAAGTATCTCCACTAAAAAGCAAGAAGAATTGGACCGGCATGATATTTTAATAAACAAGAAATTAGAATTGAATACAAATTCCAAATTGTTTTATAATCCGCCTTAAAAAATATCCCTACATATTTATATATGTGAGTATATATCTATATATCTGTACATATACATACATGTATAAAATATATACTTACATTTAAACACACACGTATACATACACACGCATATATATATACGAGTCTGTATGTGTGTGTGTGTGTGTGTGTGTGTGTGTGTGTGTGTGTGTTAAAATTGTCGACCGAAACATCAAGATATGAAGAAGAAAATTGTATAAATTCTCCCATTTCCATACGGTTAGAAGACACGAGATTACATCAATATATGTAATATATATGTGTGTGTTTGTATGTGTATGTACAAGCGCACACTACACACACATACATATACATTTATATATACATATATGTATATGTGTGTGTGTGCTTCTATGCATATAAATATATTTGTGTGAACGTGTTTCAGTACGTATAGGTTTATTTGCTGGCGTATATTTCCATATTTGTATCAGCATTTTTGTGGTTTCCACATATTCGTTTCTTCTCAGTTTTGCGTGTGTATAGTATTTCAAACACAATGGTACTTACTGAAAGATTATTTACTGCGTTTTTGAGTGTTTCTGTGGTATTTTTTCCTTACTGTACCTAACGAATTTATGGAAACCTTGCGCTACATCAATGCAGGACTGTATATTCGCCGCAAGTAATAAATAATGACTCCAACATGTATGTGATTCAATTACCACTTCGTTTTTCCATAATCTCTTTTGTATGTAAAGATATATATTGTGTTACATTTATGTTATATATTTCTTATTAATGTTGCTTTGCTTATTTCTCTAAGAAAGTTGTAAAAGTTTAGTTATCTTGGCTGAATCTCTAAAATGGTCTGTATATACATGAATGTAAATGCTAACCATCATAACTTCATCCACTCTTTGAAAAGTGTTCTCTTTTAGATACATTAGTAGCTGACAAACATATACACATTCTCACCTGCTTCAACATGCAGACAAAACATTTACATATACGTTTGAGTGTGTGTGTGCTGCGTGCATATATTTACACACACATACATAAAAATAAAGTATAACTGCTCTTTCGAATAGTTTATCAGTTCTTTGATCAAGAGACAAACCAGTTCCCTGCATTAGCCTCTAACAAGCACGTGTATCCTTAACGTCAGAAAAATGGAATAGCTACTGTAAAATATATGAAGTTATATAATATCTACCAATGAAGTGTTTCACGCATGATCTAGATATCCCTACAATTCATCGCGCATGAGAGAACATTTGTAAAATACCAAGTGATTGGAATGGAATCAATGCATATGAAGCGAATACCTTAACTACTCAAATTAACATCTACTAGAGTTGCTTCTATGCAAGCACATACGTACACATATATTGGCAAGCATACATTCACATAGGCACACACGTGGATTTTCCAGAAAGATACATGATACAATGGGTTCGTTCTATGAGACGACAAAATTTTAAGTCATATAGTGGTAAGTAAACCTTTTGTTTAATAATAAAAGTTACATATATACAGCTACAACTAGACGTTTTACCATTTTCGTTCGTTTGTCCAATCCCTGACATGCGTGTATGCAAATATGTACTTATGTGTATGTAAACACACACACACACACACACACACACACACGTACAAATATTTATCTCTCTATCTATAAATGTATATATATATATGGACATGAATATACATACATGCATATATATATATATATATATATATATATATATA
>NC_068982.1:118600895-118604521 GCF_001194135.2 Octopus bimaculoides
ATATATATATATATATACATGTGTGTGTGTATATACCTATATATAAATATATGTACATACACACACATGTTCATCTGTATACAGAGGGCGAAAAGTACGGAAAAATATATCGAGCAATATAGTAACAGCAACTTAACTTTTTTTTTATTGTGTAATGTTTGTGTATGTGCACTCGATGGTGTAAGAGGCATGGAGGAAGCGAAGTAGAGAGAAGAGACAGAGGTTAATTTAAAAATATATAATTTGAAATTCAATCGGAAACGTGAATTTTAAAATTGGAGACATGTACATGAAATACCGACTAATATCTCTCATATTCCGTTAGACATAAACAGATTTTCTTCTTTAATGGTGACTGAACAAGCTTTACCAACGTGAAAAATTGGCAAATACCACTTCTAGATGATGTATAATGTAGTACTGAAAAGACACAGTCACGCGCACACACAGACACATACATATACATATAGCTATCTATGCATCACCTATTTTGAACTGTCTTGAGATACTTGTCTGCTAATGTAATATAGTGAAGAAACGTATGATTCTATATGCGGAAGAGTTATCTTAAATAACAGCTCTCAATTGAAATATTTTGTCAATTAAGACAATACATATGGGAGTAAGCTTATATTTAAATTCAACTGATAAATGACATAACCTTCTTTATCATTATTAACTTGCCTCTTCGTAGCATATTTTGTTCAATTGTCAGTTCTTCAGTACATATAAGAATAGAGATGGCACGGATTATTAATCCCAACATAAATGCTGATTATAATATATGTCAGGTGACAGTGTTCTATATAAAAAAAAATGTGCATAGTGTAGAGGATCTTATATGTGTTATTCTGTCAAGTGAAATAGTTCGATTGAGAGAAATTAATCCTACTGTCAATACAAAACGACACGCTTTAATTATAAAGTACTGAAAATATCAAACACTAAAGTAATGGAGATTACAGCGATATTATTAACTAATTGATATGCGGAAAGTAATAATGGTGCATATGGTAGGGGATCTAAAATTTAATTGCAAGTTGTGAAAACAAACGGAAGTGCTTTTGTTTTATTACACCACATCAGTGAAATATATTCTACTTAGTTGGCAAGACTGAGATGTGGTCAGTATTTATAGAATTAGAATACAGTAACGCTTGATTATAAATATCCCCAAAATGCCCAAGGAACGGTAAATCATGCAGCCCGAAAGGGAAAATAAGATACACCAAGTCACGTTCTGTATTCTAAATATTTCAGTTAAATTACTTTATTCTCAAAATCTTTCTTTCTTGCTCGTTGCTTCCAGGTGTTCAAGCACTCTAGTTCTTTTCTACACTAGCAATCCGTCTCACTATGGTATCCATGTGATTCTCTACTATGTTTGTTAAGAACGTAGCACTCTCTCCTGAAGCATTTTCTCTCACCTATGTAGTTTATATGGTGCTTTTACCATTTTGCAGGCTAATAGAACATTGGAAAAAGACATAATTTGAACTTTTAAAAGAATTTCATTCTAGCTGATTCATAATGGGAAATACACAAACATACACACGCATAAATCTGTATGTATATATGTTGGCATATATCTACGCCTCTGCATATGTGTTTGATGCAGTTTTAATGTTTAAACAAGATATGGATGTTTCGCGAGTGCTTTTCCATATCAGTTAAGCGTTGTATACGATAATGTATGATTGATCTCATAACGTATACTCTTGAACACATTCATAATCAGCATATATGCTCCAATATATGGATCAATGAATGTGGAATAAATTGATATATAATTAATATGTGTCATCATAGTCGTAGAATACGTGAACATTGCATAGCCGTTAAACATTGCGTAGCTGTTTTCAAATCGTCTATTGATCGAAATCTAAGTCTGATATGATTTTATTCGAAAGCCATCGAAAACCATAATAGATATGAACAATCAGAATATATTAGGTGTAGTAATAAAATATATTGAGAGAGTGTGGAAGAAAAAATAACTAATGATAAAGGTAAGCCAGTAAAGATAGCTGGAAGGATGTTGTAAGTGGAATACCTTAGAGGTTTGCTTTATGAAAGAAAGATAGATAAAGGAAACCATCTATGCATGGTTAATAAAACACAACTCAGAATATTAAAGTAATTCAAATGTACAGAACTAAGGATATATATATATATATATATATATATATATGTATGTGTGTGTGTGTGTGTGTGTATACATGTATATATATATATGTGTGTGTGTGTATGTATGTACATATGTATATATATATATATATATATGTAAGGGTGTGTATGTATGTCTATATTAATGCACATATAGATTTATTTATATTTACATATATATTTTGATATATATATACATACATAATTATACATACGCATGCATATATACAAGCATTCCTCATACGCACATACATACTATCTACTCCATTGAAAGTCATGGGTCAAATACCAATAGACGTTATTTCTAGTTTCGCACATCTTTATCCACCTTATATCTATATATTCATGTATTTATACGCATACTACAAAATTTGGTACACATGCATGCACGCGTACTGACTTGAGCAGAAACACATACACGTATTCGTGTGTGGTTGCGTCTTTTTTTTTTATGCGGCACAAAATCGTCACTGACTCAAATATATGTTTAAAACATATCTAGGATTTAGAATGTAACGTTTTGATTTACTTTCGGTTTCAAGGAGGACGGCCATATAACAAATATTTGTTAACTAACAACATGATTAATCTCGTCTTGTACAAAAAGGATAGAGAAAATAATCACTACAAAGAAAATGTTCAATATGCTATAAGTCGAGTAGCTGATTTGCATAGCTCTTTTATGCTGAAAATCGTTAATTTGTTTTAGTATTCCAACGCGTGTGAAAATTTAGAGAAGAATATTTGACGCGCTTTCAAACAAAGAAATACAGATGATAAAAACAACTCTTCCAATAATATTTACCTATAGATTTAATAGGAATTTCAAATTGCGATAAAGAATAGATGATCCTTTAAATGCATCACAATACAGGAAATGATTCACAGCAGCTGACAATATATCATTCCTGTATTTCACACTAACACCCACAATCATGGTAATATGGAAAAGAAGGCATTGTTTCACACTCTGGGTACTTCATATGATTCTACAATGAGGCACTAATTTTCTCCTACACTTGATGCTTTACTTGAGTGGCAGCATCACTGCAACAAAAGTTTCGTGAGGTGAAACATGGCATAGCAATAAAATGCTTCATATAAATAAAGCGTTTTATATATGTACGTCAAAACGACGGAGGAACGTTCAGCTGTTGCCGACCTAAGCAAGTAATTTATAGTGATTAAATGTATGTGCCGTACATTAGCTCACTCACTGCGTCAAGTCAGTTCTACCTGAAGAGGTGTACGGTGTACCACGCGTCAGGTGTCGAAGGCATCGCAGAGCAACGTGAGATGAAGTGTTATGCTCAAGAATACAATGCACAACTTCGTCCGGGAATTGACAGCACTATCTCTCGTTCGTGAGTGAAAGTCCCTAGCCACTACACCATACGTCTCTATCTCTCTCTCTCTCTCTCTCTCTCTCTCTCTCTCTCTCTCTCTCTCTCTCTCTCTCT
>NC_068982.1:118605091-118609247 GCF_001194135.2 Octopus bimaculoides
TATATATATATATATATATATATATGTATATCTTTAATGAAGATAACGGAGAAAAATTACAAGAACAAAACAACGCGACTATGTGGTATATGCAAAGTATTAAGACGCTCAGAGAAGGAAAGAATGAGTTGTTGTTTTACATGCCTATATGGGTATGTCTGTTTATATGTGTGTAAGTGTGTTTATAACCATACGTACATACATATAACGCGAGGCAGTTTTTCAGAGACTGCCATATTTATTGCTTCCCTTGTTTGGTATTTCAGTGCTTACTCGTGGCATTTTGACAAATTATTTGAAATACATATTTTTAGCTAAATATATGTAATAATATGCAAACTATAAAATAGTACTATGTTCTTTTGCTATTTATTAATGATAGACCACTAAAGATGTACATAAAGATCAACTGAAATATATATTTCTTTATTGCCCACAAGGGCCTAAACATAGAGGAGACAAACAAAGATAGTCAAAGAGATTAATTCGATCACATCGACCTCAGTGGGTAACTGGCACTTATTTAATCGACCCCAAGAGGATGAAAGGTAAAGTCGA
This sequence comes from Octopus bimaculoides, assembly GCF_001194135.2. Taxonomy (NCBI): domain Eukaryota; kingdom Metazoa; phylum Mollusca; class Cephalopoda; order Octopoda; family Octopodidae; genus Octopus; species Octopus bimaculoides. The sequence goes on from NC_068982.1 coordinate 118,605,650, forward strand.
TCGCTGCGGAATTTGAACTCAGAACATAACGGCAGACGAAGTACTGCTAAGCATTTCGTCCGGCGTGCTAACGAGTCTGCCAGCTCACGGCCCCTACTCTAAGATTAACTAAGACATAAACCTCTGTGGTATATTGCAGTATTACACTGTATTGCAGCAGTTTTGCTGAAGTACGGATATTAAATTACTGTAAATTAATTGATTGAATTTAGTACTCAAGAATTTCGTGTGGGTGCTCTTTGTTGAATAAATGTGAATATATGGATATATACATACGTGTACTTATAGCTAATCCAACAGTTTATAAACCCGTTGTCTTTCCCTACAGATGCACTCCTTTTCTTGGGAACGGATTTTCTGTTGCCTAAATGGGCATTGCTTTACTGTGAACCTGAAAAGTAGGTGTTCAGTGCGTTCAATAGTTAAATCTAATATTTTTTTAATGTGATGAGTTGAGAGTCAGGGATAGGTTATACGATGTAATGTGAAAGGGGAAAGAAGGGACCGTATCCGCGTGTAATGATGTATGTGTAATAACGGTGGGCAACATTTAGTCCCATCCCTCTAAGTCCAAATTCACTTGTTTCCATTGATATAGATAAAAAATTACACATATAAGCTTATGTGATATTGGTATATATTCCGGTTTCTACTCTGTAAAATTCAAAATGCTCTACATGATACAAGATTCCAAATATAATTAAAATTCTAAATGCAAAATGCATGTAGAGTAAAATGTGACGTGATTTGCATTGATTCGGCGCGAAGGAGATAACAATTGATATATTAGATATTTATGACATTAAGCCAACTTAATTGTAATTGAGAATGTAAATATGTCGCCTGCACATAAATATGTTGCCGCAAAGTTGTTACAACGAACCTGAGTAGCATATATTTAATCGATTTTTCCTCTATACCAACTGTGATATGTATCATGTTGGAGTTTTTCTTGGTGCTTTTAAAATTCATTTTTGTATTTTAATAGCTGTCTTGTACAAGATCAATTTTTGTCTACAGTCATTAGAGTAAGTGTGCAGTGTAAATGGGTCTGTGGTTACGTTTGTTTTAGTCGGTTATGGTGGTGAATAAGATGTGCTATGTTTATTACTGTGGTGTTTTCTGGGTGTAGCTGAAGAGTTGTTGGGAGTAAAGAGCTGTAAGAAAAGATCAAACTTTGCTGATTTGAATTACTGGTTCCGTTATGACTGGAGGATATTATTAGGCCGTCAAGTATGAAATTTATAGTAAGTTTCTCATCTTGCGCCATTATTATATTTTGACAATAATTTTTGATAGAAAACTGACACATCTATTTCTTTATTATAACTCATTTTGAGCTTTATAAAGTATTTATAAATGATTTTGCTATTTTTGTTTAGAGATGGATAAGTCGAAAATTCGTACAGTCTTGAAGTATGAGTTCTTTCGTGGAAATACAGCATCACAGACAGCTCGGAATATTAATGGAGTATGTCATTCTAATGTTATTACACAGCAGACAGTATCAAATTGGTTCGCAAAATTTCGTTCTGGTAACTATTACCTCACAAATGAGCAACACAGTCGACCAGAAACAAAGGTGGATAATGACGAACTGAAAGCCACCGTCAAGCAGATCCATCACAAAGTGCCCGCGAATTATCGTTGTTCTTTGGTGTTAGCAAGCAAACAAAATTGACAAACCTAGTTAAAATCGGTAAAGTGAAAAATTTGGATAAGTGGGTTCTACAAGAACACAATGAAAATCAGAAACACTAGCGTTAGAAAGCCTGCAGTGTGCTACGTTATCGTCACAAAAATGTATCATTTTTTAATCGAATTGTAATATGTGATGAGCAATGGACCCGATACAACAGCTGTAAACGTTCAGCACAATGATTGGACAAATACGAGCCACCTTAAAACAGTCCAAATATCCAAATTCTTCAAAAGAAGCTGATGGTATGCGTTTGGTGGTCTGGCGCAGGTGTGATCCATTATGATTTCATTTAACCTGGCTCATCAATCACGGCTGAAGTATACTGCAGCCAACTGGACCAAATGATGCAGAAACTTACAAAAATACGGCCTTGTTTATTCAACAGATCCATTACTATTTTACTGCAATAAAACGCCAGACCACACATCACAAATATGACATTGGCGAAACCACAGGAGTTGGAGTTGGAAGTTCTCTACCATCCACCATACTCACCTGATCTTGTTCCCACTGACTACCACTTCTTCCAGAATTTGGATAGCGCTTTGATAGGAAAAACGTTAATTCCGACGATGCTCTAAAACAGGCCTTCCAAGATTTTATTGACTCTAGATTGCCACGCTTTTACAGTTCCGGGCTGGACAAGCTACTGCTGAAATGGTAAAAGTGTATTGCCAATGTGGGTGCATACTTTGATGAATATAAATATTCCTTGTATTTATAAAACATTACCAAACTTTTTTTTTTTCTACATATTTCATACTTGACGACCTAATTGATACTTTGTAATATAAAATGATTTCTATATGGTGTAGCTGTGTCCTATCTATTACTTTATATTCAGTGCATTTACTGACTAAGTGAACATATTTAACTTCTTTCTTTAACATACATATCTGCTACATCGAACCATTATGTTTGTTTTGATTTATTCGCATTACTCTTGATGTTTTTTTTGGGGAGGCGGAGTAGCAAATAAACAGTCCCACGATACTTTTAAAAGCATGTAGGCTTAGATAATTTACGCTTTCTAGGTAATTGTAATTTTGAATGGACCGTATGCTGTACAGTTTCTTAAATCTATACATAGTATACCATTACAAATATAAATATATTTAACTTGTGCCTTCTGTGACGGAGAAATTACCCCTGTATAGAAGGTTCTTGTGATAAATCATTTGTTGTCCAGCGGATCGTATTTAGATGACACATAGGTGCATAGGTTTGAGGAGCATTACTTGAGTTCATATTTTTATTGAATGTGAAGATCCGGAAACCTACATTATGAAGGATATTTTTGCTAAATTTTAACAGTATTTCTATTTTAGCTCAATGTCACAAGCATTTGATATGCCATTCCTGACCTCCACAATGCTAAGTCAATATAAACTGTGTTATATTCTACTCCACACACAGGTATTCTTGGAAATATGGACATATACATATATATATATGCATGCTTCTACAAAATACATCAGGACTTGCTCAGAGGATGGAATGTGACCTCATTCCTTATTAAAGGAATCGTTTGTGCTGTTTCCTATAGAAAGAATGACTGGAACTCATAGAGCTAATGAAATTCATCATAAAACGCAAGCTCAAGGTGGCTCTGGCTGACCGCAAGTGAACTACATGATCAGTAGTCCTCGCCGCTTTATTCAGGCGGAACGTACGAGCTAAGGAAGGATTTCCAACGTTGCTGGACTGTGATGTATTTAAACATGCTAGTAAAACATATCATTAGACCCAACAGCTTCTGTATGCAGAAAAGCAAACGTGATGTATCTTTCACACACACACACACACACACACACACACACACACATATATATATATATGGGAGAATTTACGAAAAAAACAACAGACGAAGACAGGCGGTGTAAACAACAAATGGAC
>NC_068982.1:118609326-118614384 GCF_001194135.2 Octopus bimaculoides
TATATATATATATATATATATATATATATGCACGCACGCACACATGCGCCCGCGCGCAAACACACAAACACACACACACAGACACATACACACGTATCCATATCTATATGTGTACATGTATAGATACGTATAATTATATATGTGTGTACATGTATGTATGTATGTATGTATGTATGTATGTAATAGCGTAAGAGGCAGTATCATTAGCGGGTGGTAATGTTTGTACCCACTTAAATTTGGGTGCTCTGTTAAACTGACTATGTGCATTGCAGCAGATACCAGGAGAGAAACTCTCATATTTGCTTTTAATGAAAAATGCTCGTTTCTATCGCCAGCAAATAGATAAACTCAATATGAGAGTCTCTGTTGTGGTGTCTACCGCAGTAAAGACTACTGTAAGAGAATACGCACGCACACAGACACGCACTCACACACGCACGCACACACACGCACACTCATGCACACACATATATCTACATATATGCGTATATTTATATATAGGTATCTACTTATACATAAAGATATACAAATATACATACCTGTATTATTATTTTTCTACATATATACGCGTGTGTCTATTTCTATGTGTTTGTGTGTGTGAGTGTGTGTGTGTGTGTGTGTGTGTGTGTGTGTGTATATGTGTGTGTGTGTGTGTTTGTGTTGTGTTTACTACCTTCCATATAAAAATATGAATATTTGTCAACGTGTCTCTGTGTTTCTATTCGTAATCGTTTTATGGCGAGTGTGAATTTTGCAAACCAATTAATCGCGAAGGGATGGAGTTGATTCTAAAATCGTTATAGTCATTATAAATTTAAACTTTTTAAACATTTCTTCTACAATAAAAAAAACTTCATTAGAGTCACTTCACTAATGAAAGAAACAAAAATACATGAAATATCGATAAGTGTCTTTGTTAACAATAAAAATAGAAAGTAAAATAAGATGCTCTGCAGATGAAGAATTATTAAATAACAATAACAGTATATTAAAAATCGCAATTCTAATGTGAATGATAGAGAGAAATACAACAATATCAATAAACATAATGTTGCTACACCATCTACAGCTACTAACTGTAATAACAATAATAGAGAGGAGAAAAAATGAACAAAGATTGAGGAGGAGGAGATGTTTTCGATGATTGTTTTGTGTGATTGCAATTTGTATGTAGATGCTAGTGATTGCAATGGCTATGACGGTGACGATGCTGACGATAATTATTTCGATCATGGTGGTGGTGATATATGGACGGTTAGTTGGTCGATACATATTTTTTCCTGAACAGTTATTGCTATTTTTTTCTTGCTTTTTTGTGTGTGTACTTGTTCGCTGAAATATAAATAATTGATTGCCAACTACTGAGATGTTTCTAATTATTTGCAAACAATTTTATGTTATCCCCCACTAGTTTCGCCGGTAAATGTAATATGTTTCAATACAAACGAGGGGAAAACATCGACAGAAAGAAGCAATAATGCACTTTAGGTATATTGTGTGATTAGCTCTGAGATCCAAATACTGATGGTATTAGGTGTTTCTCGTACATCCACTCACACACACACACACACACATACACACACACATACATACACACACGCATACACATACACACACACACACACACTCATACTTAGGGCCACCACATATCTATCTATTTACTCATCTACCCATCTATATATGTGCTTGTGCATGTGTGCTTGTGTGTGTGTGTGTGTGTGTGTGTGTGTGTATGCGTGTGTCTGTGTCTGTGTGTTTATAATGTGTACACGTTTGCGTGCTTATGTCTGTGCATGCATTTGCGTCTGCGTATGCATGTACGCCCAACGCACCTCAGATTTCCACCGGGAAGAGATTATTGATTGCGTGACATGTGTATATTATTACTTAGAAAGAATCAGAGCGAAACTTCATAACCAGAATGTCACGATTATATGAAAGATGCCTATGTACGTGTAAATATAATAAAATTAATTATGCCAAATCCCTGCCGCGTGAAAAACTTTCATCGCTGTCAGGTGATTTACAATTCATAACTAACCCTTCCAGCAATAAAGAGCTACCTATAATTTAGAAAATAATGCATGTCAATCACGTATAATTTAATTCCTAATAAATTAAGATAGTGAAATAATTTGAAGATATATCACAGGTATCGAAACTTCAGTTGTATGTTTATAGGATTTTGTTTGTAGAAATACACACAAAGATAGAAACTTTTAGAGTAATTCCGATGCTGAATCACATCATAAGAAGTATTCATAAACAAACTTGTGGCCTAACAACACTGATGACAATAAGCCTTAGCAGACGATGGTACTTGAGATAACAGAATCGTTGCAAATTAAACGTATTTAAACCGAGAAGCTTTCGGGATATGAGAAAAACAGATGCTATCAAGATCTGATTAATAGTACACATTTTCTCCCTTTGTATGGAAAGCAATCTGCGTTACTTTCTGAAGTTAATAAACAAATCCCATTTTCTTATCAACATTCTCTTCGTAACTGATAATCCGAAAGAAAATCATATAACAATATTTATTTCATTTACATCTCTGAAATTTGAAAAAAATGATATATAAAATAATCAGTTGTCACTGAAATTGAAATACTTATATATTAAGTCATGTATTTATTGTGTAGATCTCTTTTGTGGAAACTCTAAATTACAGGGATGTAAACAGAGTAACACCACTAGACAATCGGTTGGCGCTCAAATATCGTATGGTGCACATACATACATACATACATACATGCATGCATACATACACACAAGAAGTCACAGACATAGATACAGAAACTCACACACAAACTCATACACACTCACACACACACATACACACACACCACACACTCACACACATACACACACACATATATATGCGCGCTGTGACGCGCAACAACGAGCCACGATCGAGTTTAGCAGTAATTCCCACACTCGACACATGTATCCAGTGTGTTACAACACGTGACAGGAAACCATGGAATAGGTAAATCAGTGGAATAATATACGGAGAACATATGACATACTATACTTTAAAAAACCTACGGAAATAGCATCCCGGTAGGCAGAGGCGTTAGTACGCCGGACGAAATGCTTAGCGGTATTTCGCCTGCCACAGCGTTCTGAGTTCAAATTCCGCTGAGGTCGACTTAGCCTTTCATCCTTTCGGGGTCGATTAAATAAATACCAGTTACGCACTGGGGTCGATATAATCGACTTAATCTGTTTGTCTGTCCTTGTTTGTCCCCTCTGTGTGTAGCCCCTTGTGGGCAGTAAAGAAATAGGTATATAAACTTGCTTGTTGAAACATTTTAATGCGCTATCTCTTCATATAAACAAAAGTAATGAAATACTTATAATATATTCCTGTTATCGAAATTGTGAATAACACCAGTTGCATAATAAATATTATTGATGTTGGTATTATTATAGTTATTCTTAAAGTTGCGAGATGGCAGAATCGTTACCGTGATTTGATTAATAACATTTCCTGCGTCTACGTTTGAGTTCAAATGCCGCTGAGGGCGACTTTGCCTTTCGTCCCTCCAGGGTGGATATAATAATTACCAGGTCAGCATTGGAGTCGATGTAATCGACTTACACCCTCCTGTAAAAATACTGGTCTTGTGCCAAAATTTGAAAGTATTATTACTGTTATTCCTTCCCCCGTCCTAATTTCTCATTGTAATGCCCACTTAGATATGGAAACGCGCAGCTTTCAACTTTAGCGTTCTGTTTGTTTATCTAGAAAGACCTAGACTTTACAGAGTATTTTCGATAAATTTGTTTTGAATATTAGTCAGGACATCCAAAGTATCGTGTACATTTTTCACGTAATCCAGGACAACTGTCTGATGGGTACGTGAATATGTAATTTCAAAATGATCGTCGTATTTTAGTGGCAAAATACAGCCTGCAAACGTCAACTTGTAATTATCTACGTGGTTATGTCATGCTAACAAATTTGGTTGACGTTAAAATATTTGTCATCACTTTCTTTTTTTAATATGAAGTCTCAATCTACGTATTCGTACAGTGTACACTAGCACAAGTTACTCGAAATCTTTAAATGTTCCCTATTGTGTAATATATGATCGTAGCTTTTACAGATCTAAAGATGATTATAGATTCCATCTACACATTGCAACGACTGAGTAGTCAGCTACAGACCGCGCAAGTCTAGTCGATATAGAAATATATTTAGCTTATCTCAGAAACATAAAAAAAGAAACAAAGAAAGAAGAAAATGGAAATAAAAACGAAAAATAGCAAAGAAAAGAAAACGTAAAAATCTTCTTCTCACACGTTATGAAACATACAAGAAATACACTATATAGCAACCAATTTATATAACCAAAACTAAAAACACCCTACAGATATAATCGATGAATCTCTACTATCAGATAACAAAATTTAATAACAAGAAAGATATTCGTTTATCTATTGTTTCATTTTTTTCACTTTTCTATAATTTGAGATAGTAAAAGTTCATTCTATCATATCTGGATCAACCAAGCGAAAATCTAAGTCTTACATCTTAAATGAGTTAACAAGTATTATGCAATATATTGCTGAAATAATATTACAGCGTGATCCTTTCAGGAGCAATGTTTATCCAGGCCACTGTTTTTCGCATTCCTTTAAAATCCCTAACTTACATTAATTTTGATGTTTCTGTCATTGTGTGTGGCTATTTGGTCCGTGCACTTGGACTTTTTACAACATAATTCTTCGTGAGGCACTTTACATTAAGACATTTCTTGATGATTTATGTTAGATTTGGTAATTCAGAGTTATTTCACACAAATGTTATCGAATGATGTATCATCCTACGATAACAGATCGGAGTATCTCAACAGCCTGATGTTACAGGATGACTGGCTACCTAGGCAAAAGTGTCTCTCATGTCTGTATGTATGTACGCACACACTCACACTCACACACACATGCACATACAGACACTCACAAATAAGTCTACATATATTATATAGATTATATGCACAAACATTCATATATATATACATATATATGTATATATATATATATATATAT
>NC_068982.1:118614552-118616147 GCF_001194135.2 Octopus bimaculoides
TATATATATATATATATATATATATATATATATATGTATGTATGTATGTATGTATGTATGTACGTATGTATGTACGTATGTATGTGTGTATGTACGTATGTATGGTGACTTTGAAATATTCTTTGAAATATATATGTGTATGTATGTATGTGTGTGTGTGTGTGTGTGTGTGTGTGTGTGTGTGTGTGTGTACGTATATGGATGCATGTATAACTAAAACTATTTCTATCCACTGAGAAATTACTCATTACACTTACACAGTATCATTTAAAAAAATATTCGGAGGATTGTGATTTTGGTTGGTACGTCGGCCGGACAAAATGCTTCGAGACATCTTTTCTGTCTTTATGGTTCAAATTCCACCGAGGTGGATGTAGATTTCCTTCCTTTCCGAGTCGATTAAATAAATACAAGTTGTGCACTACGATGAATGTAATCCACAAGCTCCACCCAACAGTTAAAATTTCAGGCCTTGTACATATAACAGAAAGGATTATTATTGGACGGAAAATGTCAGCTATCCAAGGCCAGCAGACTAAGGTGACACTTTACTCTTCATGCTTCAAAAACCCTCTGGCAGTTCGAAGCAATGATGATTTTTGTAGGTGTTCTGTCTGTACATTTGTATCAGTCTTTTTTGCTCTATGCCGGTAGTTAAATGCTGACACATCCAATCGCCAACTGCTAGTGGTATCACGTCTACTCTCTTCATTGACTACTATGTTTTTTGACTATGTATTTGACTGAATATTTTTAAATCATTCCTGATGCATCTATTATTGTAGGGATTGTTTTTGGTTTTAGGTTCCACATACGGATTACAACCATTTCTATATCTTTGTATTTTAAGAGTTTCTCCGTGTGTTTTAGAGATATATTGTCAACTGTTGGTATCAATAAATCAACTAGCAGGTATTTTTTTCCCTTGGCGATCTCTGACAAATATATTTGGTTTGTTAGCCTTGATTTCTCTACGTGTATGTATTGACATATCCCAGAGTATGATGACTTTGAAATATTCTGTAAACTTTTCTGGGATGTATCTATACCAGCTTTCTCTATTGTCATTCCATAATATTGGCATATATAGGTTCCAACTTTGTCACGTGTGTACATATTTCTTCTTAGCCAGGACTAGGCAGCCAGAGACAATATAATTTATTGTTTCTTCCCCCATCACGACATATTCTGAAGTAACATATATTTTTCTTCCATATGTGTTTCTAGTGATTTCTGCTAGGGAGGATTTGATCATGATCTGCAATTGAGTTCTGAGCTTCTCAGCCATTGTAGCGATTTCACTTTGTCTATTTTCTTTTTCTGTTTAGCTTATCCCAATATTTGACGTGTAAGGACTATTCTTGTTATCGTTTTATCATGATACATTGTTGTTCCAGTTTTATCTTGGATTTCATTTGTTTTACAGCTTCAGTATATTATTATGGTTTTATCATCATCATCATCCTCATCATCATCATCATCATCATCATCATCGTCATCATCATCATCATGGTCGTCGTCGTCGTCGTCGTCTTCGTCGTCGTCGTCTTCGTCGTCGTCGTCTTCGTCGTCGTCGTCTTCGTCGTCGTCGTCTT
>NC_068982.1:118616408-118618485 GCF_001194135.2 Octopus bimaculoides
TATACTGAATACCCATGCACAAATCTGAAAATCCTAGCTGTCCTTAAAAAAGCAGTTCTCTGGACATGCTCTGCTCTCGTGTCAATTCCAATTTCTCCGGCATATTTCTCGAATACACAAGGTTGCACACCGCGTGGTTTATTAGGACTACAACTGCTGGATTATTATTATTATTTTTTTTTTAAATTTCTTTTTTATTATCATCATCATCATCATCTTCATCAAGGTGACGAGCTGGCAGAATCGTAAGCACGCCGGGCAAACGGCTCAGCTGTATTTCGTCCATCTTTCGTTCTGAGTTCAAATTCCACTAAGGTTCACATTGCCTTTTATCCTTTAACAATGGATACCAGTGAAACACTTGTGCCGATGCAATCGACTAGTCGCTACCCCAAAATTTAAGGCCATGTGCCTTTAGTTGATAGGTTTCTTCTTATTATTATCATCATCATTATTATTATCATTATTATTATTATTATTATTATTATTATTATTATTATTGTTATTATTTTTATTATTATTATTATTATTATCATCATCATCATCACGACCACCACGACCACAACCACCATCATTATCTTCATCATCATGTAAGTACTCGTTTTAAATTTATATCGTCGGCCATAAAATCAGTCATCACATTTGCGTTTACCATTACAACTACAGTAAACGTGTGTTTTCAAACTTTTAATTCTTCTTTATTTTTCATTTCATCCTTATTTTTTTATGTGGGAAATAAGCGGCAAAAAACCACTTGATTCTAAATAATCATTTTTTTTTGCAAAATTATAAATAATATTTCATAATTTTCGTCCATGTGTGTGTAGACAAATTTTCATATTAATATGTATTCTCTTTTACTTTTCTCAAAAGTCATATAATTAAAAAAAATATATATATTTTAATATGTTTGATGTCAAAATCAGTCATTAGCAGTCAAATATTGTCTCCGTATTCTACGTACTTTGATTATACACTTCGTATCTAATTAACAAATTTGTTCATTTTTTGTTTAATGTTCATTTCTTTTGTGATTTTCATATTTATTCAGTTTTCATTAATTGAAGTTTTAGTTTTTCATCCTTTCTCTGTCGTTATTATAGTTTCACAGAACCTAAGTGATTATGTTTTTATATTCAATGTTTGTTGCTCTCTTTTTTTTCCTTATATCATGATTTTAGTGCAGTAATACAATAGAAGATATTTCTCGGTGTGAAACAACAATTACACATATCTTATTTTCAAAGAATAATTTTTCATATATGTATATATATGTATGTATATATATATACATATTTACATATAGATGTATACATATATATATATATATATATATATACATATATACATGTGTAAATATATATATATATACACACACACACATATATATATGCATACATACATATATATATATATACATAAATGTCTACATATATATGTATGCACATATACATATGCATACACACACATGGCTTTTTTTTTATTGCTGTTTTCAATTTAATAATTGCTATGGTACAAAACAGGTGTTTCACTGTCTGTGGTTGAATCTGCACTCATATACACACATTCACAATTGTGCTGCATAATATACGTTAGTGTACTGCATGCCCTTATCTGTGCACACGTGAGTGTGCGGATGTGTATGTGAGAAAGTAGAAAACAGAGAGAGAGAGAGAGAGAGAGAGAGAGAGGGGGGAGTGAGAGAGCGAGAGAGAGACAGACAGGAACAGAAAATGTGTGTATGTGTATAGTGAATGCATATGTATATAGGGAATTATGCATATGCTAGGAAGTTTGTATTGCTATCATGGTCGGTAAAAATGAGTTCGAATTAGATAAAACGCACTTAACTAGATCGAGAATATGTCATTTCTTAACTCGTAAGTGTTCAATTTGCGGAGGATTTACGAAGTAAAATTATGTGGGCTAATGGTAGCTTAAATTTATTTTCATATTTGGCATAATATTGACCAGCAAATTAGAAGCTATCCATAATATAAATCAAAACCATTTATAAGCATACATGCTTAGATATATAAATATATTGTTTATACGAACATATATACAAACATATGCA
>NC_068982.1:118621655-118622890 GCF_001194135.2 Octopus bimaculoides
TGGTGAACCCTGCTGTACTCTTTCACCACAACTTTCTCTCACTCTTACTTCCTGTTTCTGTTGTGCTTGTAATTTAAAGGGTCAACCTTGTCACATTGTGTCACGCTAAATATCCCCGACAACTACTTTAAGGGTACACGTGCCTGTGGAGTGCTCAGCCACTTGCACGTTAATTTCACGAGCAGGCTGTTCCGTTGATTGGATCAACTGGAACTCCCGACGTTGTAAGCGACAGAGAGTATTTGGGTTATTAGTTTTATGATTATATCACTAGTTATGATGTGATTATAAAATATAACAGTTTTATTATCTTGTTTTTAGTTATTTCTGTTATATTTATCAATTTTATTAGGTTGATTGTATTCTACACTTTCCCGACGTACAGCATTTGTAATTTATATTCTATTTTATCCCTATATCCAGCGTTTCCTAGACCTGGGTTGTAGTGGTTCGCATGTCTTTTAAACATATCTTGGTCACAGGATAAATAGGTTAGTCTCTTATCAATACTGGAGGCTAAATTGTTTATAATTGATCTTGATATATTGTATGTGTCTGTGTGTGTGCACGTCTGTGTATACACATACACAATAAATATATGCATGGGTATTTGTATGCATATCGGATTATATATATATATATATATATATATATATATATATATATATATATATATATATATATATATATAGATATATTTCCTTTATTCTTTACAACGGAGACTGATTTCGGACGCAAGCTAAGGCCATGCTGGAGCACCGCCTTTCAGTGTTTCGAGGTTTCCCTTTTTAGTCAAGAAGCGAGTTGGAAGAAGCTGCTCTTCTTAGTGCCTTTACCGAGATGTGGGCTCATGTGGGATTTCATATAGATAATTTGTCAAGGTGGTTCTAGAACATTCCCACATCTAAACTTTTCACTTATCCCAGGTTCCTTAGCAGGATGTTAAAAAGTTGTGGTGTATTGAAACCGAAACTATTGCAATACTGTGTCCCTATATGAGCTGAAGAAGATGGCCTCTTGATATAATGGAGTGCCGGCAATTTTGGTGGTTAGTTTAGCTTTTAATTCAAAAGTTGGGAGCTAGACCTTAAATGGTCTTCCATATGTATATCGCTGAATACCTTTCTCGCCTTCTCTCCAGGGAGTACAGCTTTAGTTCCTGTAGCATTTTCCGTAGCAGATATATTTATATATACTCATACATATACATATACATATGCACATATATATATATA